>NC_089652.1:31822500-32122500 GCF_037042795.1 Molothrus aeneus | reverse complement strand
ATTTTAGCAATTCAGCCCATGATCCAGCTTTATATTGACCCACATAGGCAGCAGATGGCCACTGGTGACAGGTGAGCAGTGTTTTGTACTAAGCTGTGTTCAAGCATTGCCTCTTAAAGGGTATCAAAATCTGGAACTGTGAATATGCAGGCAGCAAGAAGACTTGGAGCAAGTGTGTCTGTTGATCAACACTGACAGGTAACCATATGCTGAGGTAGAACAGCCAGAGTACCTATGAGATACAAAGCATCAGCCAGCAAAAAAACAAAACAAAACAAAAACCCACCCACCCCAATCCCCCTCCACCTGAAGTGTCCAAAAAAATGAGATGGGAGATCTCAGTTTCCACTTTCAATCCCAGCATGCTGCTGTTTTTTTCTGTTCAATTAGATACATTGAAACTGTATTAGACAGGAATAATAAGCAAAATGCATGATGCAATAAGCCATATTTAATTTCATTTCATTGCAAAATCAGAAATACATTGCACTCTCATTTCCATGACAATGCTTATGTATTAGGAGAAGCAGATGGACTATTAACAGCTTATCATCAGGGCAAAGTTTTGTTAGCCTGGCTGTATCATAAATAAATAATTTCTTTAAAAGGAAAACAGCATTTGTCATTTGCAAACCTGCTAACAAAAGTTCAGAAAAGCCATATAAAAATACTGCTTGCAAATGTAATTTTTAAAATGCTGACTTCCTGATACAGGGTTCTGAAACATATCAATGATTTTCTCAGTGCCATCCACTAGGAAATGCAGCAAATTCTAAAAATTATTTTCCCCAATGTTATAAAGGAAAAAACCAACCATAACCAATGCACAACAACAGAATAAAAATCATTAAAATCTAAAATGCTCTAGGATTCTGACAACAGTACAGCACAGATCCATGATTTTCACCAGATACTTTTGGTGAAAAATAAGCAATTTACTATGTCAGGAGCACTTCATAATCCCAACACAGTCTCTTCTATCTGAAGCTGCAATTACTGCTCAAAATGTGAGTGGAAGTAGTCTGCTCCTCTTGTGTCACAAAATCAATACAACTAAACTGTAACACATAGGTATCAACTTGAATTTGTCCTAAATTGAATGTGTCTTTACATTGCATCTTAGAGCACAGCAAATATAACCAATAACAACTAGATGAGACATTTAGTTAATACTGAAAATCAAGGTTTTTAATGTGATACATGCAAGATGGCTGATAAAAAATTAGAGGAAGGCTTAGTTAAACATTATTATATGAACTGGCACTTTTATAGGGACTTCAGTAATTCTACAGGAAGTCCATTTGCTTATTTTACTATTTCAGTGAATAGAACACATGTTTTCTTAGGAGGTAGTCACTGTTCATGCTTGGGGGTTATTACAAGGTCAATATTCTTCCCACATTATGATTAACACAGGGATTTCATACTCCACACAGGCAAAAGCTGTGTAATCTCAGATTATCTATGACGAAAGCAAATGTTGGCTTTTTAATATGCAACATTATGTGTATCTGCATGCATCAAGCACATACACACAGTGGTTGCACTTAAAAACTCAGAATTTACCAACAGCTGTCACACAGAGATGTCAAATTACCATCATTTTCCCAAGTACTTCAAAAAGGAGACCTCTGCAGTTGTGTGGGAAGCCTAAGAGGTGCTTGCTTTTTTCTTTTCTTTTTTTTTTTTAAGAGATTTTTCTGTGAAAGTGCACAGCAAGAAAATATCAACAGTGGTGCACTTCCACAGATTTTGCTAATTTTAAACATGCAACTCCCTTCTTTCACCAACTTAAACATTCTATTTAAATGTAATCTACTGAAGTGTTTAAATGCTGCAAAGAGCCACAAAGATTCTGGGAAGAGCAGAGAATCCTGACAAAACGTGGGGACAAAATTTATTTCCATGTAGATCCTGTCCCTCAGCTTGAGTTCCCTTGACTCTGGAGGCACAGGCAAAGCACATCACAAGAAGCCACGCTCCTGTGCTCCCTCTCTGTGCCCAGCTGAGGCAGAGGAAGGACATGAATGGCAAATGAAGTGCTGCAGCTCTGCTTTTCTCCCTGAGAGAGCAGGGTTGCTCTGGGTTAGAGTCACTGGCAGGGCACAGCAAGCTGTGCAGCTTTTGGCTGTTACCTAACCTTGACCTCAGGCATGTCAAACACAGCACAGTCTCAGCTGATAATCTCCTTGAGCTGAATATCACATTCAAGAAAATGAAAAATGCATTTATCCCTGTTTCTCAAGCTGGTTGTTAAATGGGACTGTAGCTTGTCATCCCAATTTTCTAATATGAGCTGTCAATCTACCAAACAGAGACATGATGAAAAATGTATTCTTGGCACACAGAACACAACTTAAGCTCCTTTACACATGATAATTTTTTTCCAGTGCTTTTAAATTAGGAGCTTATTCATAGGAGGTGAAATGCATGCACTTCAGACACCCTCTACTTGGAGATATTTTTTGCCACCACTCCTGCTTGACAAACTTACTTTGGTTTCTCTCAGCAGAAACTGCAAATCCCGCCCGCTGAGTATTCCATGGTTCTTTACATAGCCAGGAATGTACATGGTGCTCGTCCCATGAACAGTTCCATGGACCTCCATATAGGTGTGGATGACATCCAGGTAAGCCTTCTTATCCTGTAAGGGCAAGGAAAAAATATTTTCATTGTTATGAATTTGAAGTGGCAATATTTAATCAGAGCTGGTTTTTTATCTCCTGTATCACAAAAGCCAGGGAAAGAAGTTCACTCATTCCTATTTGATTTCTGTAATGTTTGACCTTTCATTACATTATTAGTTTGGTTTTCTACTAAACTGGAAAAAAACTGCAGCTTTTTCACTTGTAGTCGAGGTATAAAGAAATTAATACCAAGATTGTCTTAATTTCTAATTGGACAAAACCCAGGATGCCATCAGACAGCTGTAATCTCAGCATGCTGGAAAGATACTTGGCCTAAAAATACTAAAAACCCATTTTGAAATATCAAATTTTCACTGTTTTGGTCAAAGATGCAAAATAATTCTCTTCTTTGTGAAGAAAAGGGTGAATGTCACCTTAGTAAGATGCAGTCTTGCCAACTGAATACTGAACACACCCCTTTATTTAAATACCCAGTGTCTGAGTTCCATGAGAGACCTACAAATGTTCTGCCTACCTGAAGCTTTAAAGGCATTTTGGAAAAGAACCAGAGAAGAGCAACGGCTTTCATGTTGCATTTTAAAAAATTTAAGAAAAAATAGTACACCATCCTAGTTTGCACACAAGAATTATTTTAATTTTCAATGCCATATGTTTTTTTAAGTTTTAAAGACTACTGGCATTCCAAGGCAATTAGCTGAAGTCTGTATTTACATGCAGTCTGCAACACAGATCAGAAGACTTTCCCTCAATATTTGCACATAGTCTTAGTAATAGCTCTAAAATCAGGCAACAAGTTGCTCTACTTCTTGGCAGCAAGCAAGTTTTTACCAATTCTACTTTCACTTACTATTTTTGTCGTGTAAATTCTGTGCACGGTTCCTGCACAGCCCTGTGTGAAAGCTGGCCAACAATTTTACTGAAGTTCACTCAAAGGACAAGTAGACTGGTGAAAATCCTGTCTTTTCCAACCCTGGAGGAGCAGGTGTCACACCCAGGTGGATGAGTGCTACCTCTTCCAGCTTCCTTGCTGGATTCATTGCTGCAGAGTGTGTTTCATGGGTGTAACAATAGTTTCTCCTTTCACCCTGCTTGTGCTGGGCAGGATGGGCTGAGCCATCCCCGAATGCCCCTTTGGCAGCTCTGCCAAGGCTGCACCAGCCAGACACTGTCCTGGGCTAAGTGTTACATAAAACAGCCAACAGATAAAGACAAAGATGCTTTCTTCTTCAATGTGGCTGCTCTTGTTATTAATTAACACAAATTATTCAAAAAAACCTAAAAGCTCACTCTATTTTTTGCTTCAAATTTGAATTACTCTGTAAGAGATATTCCTGACATAATTGCTAAAATACCATAATTAGAAACTGTGAGATACTCATACACTTTGTCAAGAGAAAATCCACTTAGAAATTTTTCTTTGGAAATGAGCATGAGAAATATAAAAGGAGTGGTCTGGTCTCGTTTCCAGAGGATACCTTATTCCTGCCTACCTGGCTTTTAATACTTCCAGAACTTTGGAGTGCTCAGGGTTCTGAATGGAAGAGAAGGCAAGGAAGCAGCAGGTGCTACTGACATATCCACCTGTAGCAACACCAAGGCACTTGCCTCAGATTTTACTGGCTCATGACACAAACCCTGGTGACACAAATGCACTCTAACTCAAAAAAAAAACCCCAAACAACTGAGCAAAAAGCAGCTAGAAAGAACAAAACCAAGATTACCTAAAATTGCACTTCTTTTCAAGATTGCAATGACAATGTTACAAACCTTTTACAGAATGCTTAGCTATTGTAAAATGACATTAACCATGCACAGCCTTAACTGGGAATAGTACTTAGGCATATAACTGACTTCTTTCCCAATTCAGAGTCTAAAACCACAAATAAAGCATTTATTATCCAAATGAATGGATAATTTATCCAACCAAAATCTCACTCTTTTATTTCCTTACTTGGAGTCAAAACCAACTGCTTTCAAAATCTTTTACAAAGTACCATAAAAGTACTATTAGCATCTTATACTTTACCTAAAGCTCACCAACATTTGTCTCCTTTTGCAATTAAGTAATCCTGAATTTTCACATTCCTTGCAGACAAAGGCTATTTTGGATCATAAAAGCATATATTCTAGGAAGCCACCTCAGAAAAATGATCAGGACACAATCAAATTCTAGACATTCTAGTGAATTAGAAAATGAGAGAGTGCAAAAAGAGCATTTATAAATAGAAAGGCTACATGTAAATAAAGAAATGTGACTGAAAACAAAATACTGACATTCCTTCAACTATTTATCTGTTTCCTGATTTGCTCACCTGGAAGCAGATATAATTATTCTTTTATCTTAAACCACTGGAACTTTACTTTCTCCAAGATGGATTCAAAGAGACAAGACCATGAGCTGCTGGGGACTAATGCCAACCTGACATTGTCTGCATTTTGTGTCAGCCTGCACTGCTCACCCTGCTGTCCACACTGCAAACCCAGACTCAGAGGATGAAGATAATCACATTTTAAAAAAGGCAAATCATTTCTCCTCAGAATCAAAATGGAAATGTAACAGTGAGTAACAGCTACACAAACCTTTTCTGAAACAATTTTTCAGCAGCTAAAATAAACATGCCATTCAGAAAAGTACTTCTTGTTGATCACTGACTGCAGAACTGCTATTACTGCTCATCAATCATTTCCACCTACTTTTAAAAGCATCATGATAAGGCCTTTCTCATCAAAGAAATCAAGTGACAACTGTTTGATAAGTCTTTCCCCAGGACAATGTTGACAAGAAGACACAGTATGAAGAGGTAAAATTTTAAGTTTGGTGGGTGAATAATTTAAATATAAAAGCTATAAAAATATGTGGTGGAAACACAGTTCATCGAGAACTAAACTCTGCTTTTAGTTTTCTCAGTGTAATATCTGGTGGTAATTAACAACTCTGCTTAACCAACAGTTTGCCAGTCCAAGGTAATGACAGCATTTTGCAATTTTGGACCATTTGGGTGCCCTCACAGAAGACCAAAAATTCAGCACTGAATGAAACTAAGGATCACTAGAGGCCAGCTGCATTACAGAAGAGCTTGATTCAGACTCCTGAACTACTTTATGGCTTGAAAGTTCAGGCTGCAAAACATATGTAAAACAGCCCATGTATCCAGCCTCACTTCCTTGCATTGAAAAATTCAGAAGGCAATGGTTTTATAAAGCTTGACAAATTTAATTCAGAAAAACAAGTACTGGGATTCATCTTTGTGTATATCCTAAATGCATGCTGTAGAGAAGTCCCATCATCTGAGTGCTTATCTGTAGAAGTGTCAAGTCCAAAGTAAGCCAAAATGCAGTGTACATGCAATGTATGACAATCAAGATTGTGACACAAACATAATCTCTGCTCGAGAACTGTCACCCTCTCAAAGACTTCTCAAGACATGCCTGAATAATGAAAATCCTGTCTACCAGGGAGCTAGAAGAGTGCACAAAGGCTGGGGAATATTAAGAGATTCAAATGCACACAGTGTTTTACAGAGGTAAATCACAAAGGGTAGATTAAGTCTCCTCAAAGTCAAAGATGAAACTTTCAAATTTATAAATCTCAATTTGGCCCGAATTCATAAATGGAAGTGGAGAAGATTCAATGATTCATGACTAGTAAATATGAATTCTACACTGACCAAGTAATCTGAAATTTAAATAAAGAGTTAACTATGCAACCACATAAACCCCTCAAAATTATAATTACAATTCTTCCTGTCCAAGGAAATACTCTCTCACCAAACTGGTAGCATTTTCTAAAGAAGCCAAACAGCTTGTAGGAATTCTTTGAAGTTCTTAAAGGAATTGAATCTCTTGGGGAGAGATTGGTAATCACTCTTATGAATGAACAGTCATCATGTGAAAGAGAACAGAGAAATGACAAAAATATGCTGTCATTATTCACACTAACAAAATTCAAACTAACTTTAAAATGTTGGATAAAAACATCATAATTTTGCACACCTGGGGTTTTAAAACTTTTGAAAAAGCCCCTTCAGTAATCTAAGGGACAGAGAGACTAGAAAAGAGACCATCTGATAAATTCAACTGTCTCCAAAACCCAGGAAATAAACTCTCCAATCAATTAGTCAGGTCAGAAAGCTGACATTACTTTATTTGCAGCACTGGATGCATGGGGAACTCTCCCAAAGCATGCACGCTCAATAATTTAAGAGACCAGGTTATATTACTGAAATTAATGCATATTCATCATATTTTCTGAATACATGCACATGTGCTAATTATTGCCATGGACTTGTCTGGGTATGGTTCTGCTCTTTTGATGAATTTTTCCTCCTTGACAGTATCTGAAATATGTCATCAAGTCATAATGTACTTCTCTTATCCTTCTTTTCTCAAACACACAATCCTTGTTCTCAAAACTAAGATATCAGCCAGTACATATTAATCACTAATACAAGTAAACAAGGAGGCATTAGCTGGCACAAGACTTATTAATCTCAGACACAGGGAGTTAACACAAGGCCACATTAATCTCAGGCATTTGTACTAAGCACTGAATGGTACAAAACTAAGCATTAACCATGAATATGGGGATCGTACATTATGTGCTCAAGTTGAAAGTATTTTCCAACATCTTCCCCTACTGCTGCATAGACTTCTCACAGAAATAAAACCTGTTTGGTAATTTAACTAAAATGACAGAATATTGAAAACCAGTCCTCACTTCAAATGTGGAAAGAAACCCCTGAGCTAACCAGTGTCACTCAAGAATGAAGACTTTGCATTACACTAACACATGATTATGGCCCATGAAAAAATCAGTCCATTGTTCAGTGGCAGTCAGTCCACTCATCAATGAAGTAAATGATGGGATTTTTTTGGAAAGAAATTAAGAAATAAAGAGAATACTATTGAATTATTCTCTCTCCCTCCTCACACACCACTGCAGTTCTGGTCCATTTTCTCACTGGACAGTGTTCTGAGAGGGGTAAGAAGGATCCAAGACACAGGACATTTCCACTGTTATACACAGAAAACTGCGAGAAATTCTTTAACAATTTAGTTTGAAAAAGGCAACTTGTCAGAATATGAAGGAGGTTTACAAATCCATAGTTGGCATAAAGAATGTGAATAGTGACTGACTATTCAAAATGTCCTATACAAAGAAATCCAAACAAAGCTCATAGGGGACAGGTTTAGAAAAATGCCTGAGTTAACTATTTCTCCTGCAACAGGTCAGAGATTTGACAGAATCCATGACAGAGAAAGCTGCAGAGGCAAAACAAAGTTTGCATAGGTGCCTGATCAAACAAACATTTTGAAATCACCTCTTACTGAGATCTCAACAATGTGTGAGCAGACAGTTTATCAACAGAGAAACAGATTCAGGAAATACTCTGAATTAGCAGAGCTGGAAAGAGAGAGAATTTGCAAGGGAAGTATTATATAACTTTGCCAGGCTCTTGCTCTTCCTGAATGTCCATTTATAGCTTCTTTTTTAGGCACCATATATCTCTGAATAAAAAATATATTGGCACATATATAAATTCTGCCCAAAGAATGAATAAAACATCTCAGTAAAGGTTTAGGATTTCTGGCAGAGCTTTAAGAACCTTATCCACTTCCCTATCCTCATCTTTTTCATCCATGAAGGTTTGGGGATTTTTAAACAGCGAGGTTTTCCCAAGATTTGACAATTTCATTGTTATGCAATGCACACCAACACCTAAGCAGTAATTTCCTGTCCTTGGAATGGAAATTTCCAGAACCAACGAGACATCCTTGTTCACTGTAAATGCTGAAGGGGAAAAGTGAAGAGGTACAGATGAAAATAGGAAGTGGGACCAGAGGAAGAAAAGGTTGTGTTGGTTTTGTGCTAACCAAATAAGAGTAGGTGATTGTGTTAATCAGTACTGTAAGACCTCAGTAATTCATTTTGCAGCTGAAGAGTTCTGCAAAGTGAGAAGGTGATCACTGGCAGGTAAATATCCATGAAAAAGTAGGGTTTTTTCTTTATTCATAATAATTTTCATAATAAATTTTCATAATAAATATTAAAGAGTAAGCCTTTAAAGGTGCATGCTTATTTACCACACTCATTTGTTTCGATTTACTTGTTTCTGATCCATACTGCTTCCAGAACAAAATGGTGAATTTCAGAAATGTTTCTGAGCTAAAGTGTCTGGCTCATTCCAATTTGTTAGATTTGTGGCATAAGGCAGGACAGTGCTCCTGGTGCCAGGCTCTGGGGTAACTTTTGACCAATTGATAAGGCCCCAGTGCTGCTGCACATTTGGAGGAACACAAAACAGAACGACCACAAGAAAGTCTGTGAGTGCACTGACCATGTGGGAGAAAAGGTGAGAAGGAACTTCTGTCCCTTTACTTATTTTTCTTTTAGTTTAAAAGTTGAAATAAAATATTTATTCAAAATACAATGCTAAACATGAAGTACAAAAGCCAACCAGAAGGAAGGGGCTTTCCTCCTGCTTTGTGCAAGAGGGCATATGATGGGGAAATTACATTTAAAACACATGTTCCCTGGAGCTACAAAGGGAACATTAGTGTGAACAGCCTCAGTGATGTGCTTTCCCATTGAGAACAGGCTAAAGGTAGCCATTTCCAATGCAGCTCTTCTAAAGTTGCCGTGCAGGCAGTATATATTTAAGGAGAATGCTTTTCAAGTAGCATTAGTAAGAAACTCCCACATTATTTTACCTCTAAATATACAAACATTTTCAATATTTACTCCAACAGACGAAATACTAAAGCAGTCATCATATACTTATGTTATGCACTGATGCCTATTTTCTGGTAAAAGCAACCTTCTGACTTCTCTCACAGCAACCCACAAAAAAAAAAAAAAGAAATAGCAAGTACTGCAAAATCAATCTTGACACTTTCTTTCCTCTAGGATAAAGGGTCAAATTAGTGGAAGAGTATAACAGTAAGTTACAGGAAGAAGAACAAACAAAAGACTTAGAAACAAGAGCTAAGGCAACATGAAAGGCTTCAAACATTCTCTTTTAATTGAAATGTTCTGTAATTAAAGTAAATTTTGATAATGGAGAGCATTATGGGTTTCACGCACATTTTATAAATTCCATTTTCCCTCCCCCCCACTTTGGCATCCATAGGACTCTCTTTACTCCTTAGTACTGCCAAAAATCCCAAACAAAACCCCAAACCTTTTATCCCAACAAACACTTTCCCAAAACTTGGTAAACGTTACCCTTCATAGCTTACCTCTAAAGACAACCTTTAGAAATGCGGCAAAAAAATCTTTAGGGCCTCCTGTTTGTTATCCTCAACCCACCTAGGGCAGATTTAGTTATCAGAGGGAAATAAAGCAGATTTGTCTTACACCCTCTGCACCACACATCCTTCCTGACCTCAGGAGGTGTACCCAGACTTGGCCACTGTGGGATGGGATGGATGTCACTGGGCTCAGGCACAGAAAAAACCCATATCCATGGCTATGTAAAGCCATGGTGGTTTATACAGCCCCAGGGAGAAGAGGTCCTGTGCACATGGCAGTCCCACTTCAGCCTGCTTGGTTTAAATTAAACAATTGATTTGTCACTGCTATTCCCCAAAAGCACCAAAGTCTGGGGACAGGAACGCTCTCCCCTTCCCACTGTGCTCCTCTAATGACTGATCAGCCCCAGCAGTGACACATGTACTCTGTGCAGATTACACCTCTCATTAATTGGCCATGTTGGGTAGAAAGAACAGGAGCAGGATAAATAGATTAGTCTGGTTCCATACAAGCGGTGGTGGCAGATGAAAAGAGCACTGAACAGGGAAAATGAAAGAAACATGAAATAAGCAAATTACACAGACACAAGATTAGTTCAGGCTTTCTCTTGATCACAAGAATTGGATTTTATCACTCCAGATAAGAAATCCCACACTGTAACTGATTCAAAGTCTATCTGCAGTGATTTGCACTTTATATATGAGTGCATATGGGCATGACTGCAGTTACAATCTGCAAGTTACAGTTTTAATCTGCTCGATGTTACCAGCACACAGTACACATTTTAACATGGCCAGATACCAAATCAAACATCTTGGAAAAACAAGATAGGAAATGCTGATAAAATACAGCAGTGACTTGAAAAGCAGCACTTTAAAATATGATACAAAGCTCTTGGCTGAGAGCTCCTAATGGTGAAAAGGGAACCTGTCTAAAAATGAGACAGTATTTCCTTTTGGATTTGATGCTGGTATGGCCCATGTGCCCTTTGCAAACATTCACTTTTCAAGAGGAATGTGAATAATCTTGAGAAGGTTCAGAGAAAACAGACATGTGAAAACTCTTAAGGATTAGAAAGCACAAAGCTCTCAGGGGCTCAGCATATACAGGCTTTACAGGACATGACTGTGGGTTACTTTGACCTCGACCTATATTCCTACAGGACAACAGAAGAGAAGCATCATCAGGCCAGTTGAGGAAGTTTATAATTGCTACTAAGACTGGAAGGAACCATATGGAAATCTGAAGCAGAAATAATGCCAAGTCTTAAGGGAGAAAGTCATTGTTGGAGGACTTCACCAGAGGAAACTGTGGCCTTTCCATTGTGTGCTATTTAAAAATCAAGACTGGATATTCTTTCCCAAAAAGCCATGTTTTTATCTTAATCAGTCCATGAATATCCTGTGTGTCATACAGAATCTGAGACTAATCACAGATCTCCCTCTGGGTATACAAACTATCCATACATATTTCTGAATCCACACAGAACAGACTGAATAAACTGAGAAAGATATATATGTCAGTGAGAAACACCCTGGTGAATAAGGAGCTGTCTTCTTCCTTAAATCCAAGTGGTATTCAACAGGTCTTTCTGCTGATGTGCACTGCAAATCAGGTCAGGAAGTTTAGATGATTATTGTATGCTGCTGCATTATCAGTCTCTTTTGAGAGACTGATAATGAGATCAGTCACAAGTAAAAGTGTAAGTAGAGTCACATGTAAAAGGACAAGAGCCTAAGCTTGAAAAGACTTGAAGAAAGGATTCCAGCTCTGCTCCAGCACTCTGCAGAGAGGAGAGACTGGCCACACTAAGTCCTTCTGTACCTGATCCAAACAGAATAAATAAATACCTTAATGTATTTACTACATATTTTCTCAGCACAGTAGCCAAGAAGCATCCAGCTCTACCTGTTCTGCTACCACTGCAAACATTCCACTCTTTTTACTAAGTTTTAGTTTTGTTTTGTCTCACAGATGGACCATTTATTTGCAGCTATCATCTTTATAGAATTTATTCTGTATAATCTCAGTCATCAGAATGAATGTTGCTTCTGAGGTTTGAAAAACTGTGCAAGCCCAACATTCTCATGCCAATAAAGAGAAAAGGAATGACAATGTGACACCCAGGTGGTCTCCCACTGTCACATTGTTTGGCCCTATGTATGGCACTGATGAGTTCCTTTTTCAGCTGACAAGAGGCTTAAAAAGGTCTTTTTAGGCAGGAGGGAAGGCACATGGAGGATGTGAGTATGCAAAGTATTTGGGCACACAGAGCTGGAGGCAACTAGGAAGAAATCCAGTTACTAGTAAGTAATCTCTGAAATCTGCATGAGACACACACTCCTAGGTGTGTCAGCCTGGAAGAAGGAGCCACAGAAAAGGATAATGGGTGAAAAAAAAGAGAGCACTATGACTTAAAAACACAATATACTTTAATTTAGTGAAAACATCACCAAACCTTGGTGTTGTTATTCTGCTGATCTCATCTGCAGATGAGAGAAAATACAATAATGGCAATACTAAAGAAACAAAACTCTGATATAATTACAGGGAGATAAAATAAGACTGCACACTTTTAGAGCCTTTCATAAAACAGGCTTTCCATCTCAAAACGCAGCACATTTTTTGTTAGAGATACAAGAACAGAAGTAATTGAAAGACAGGTTTGGTTATGATTAATGAAAGTTCACACCTTAAATTTTCCATTATGTTTACCAGCCTTCTGCATTTTCTAAAATTATTGTGACATTAAGGCTATATTTTTTATTCTACTAGAAAGGTGTACAGAAATAGCAAAGGATCCACATCAATCTAGACAGAAATTTCTCTAACAGAAAGACTTCAAAATGTTCAATTTAATTATTCAAATACATTTGTTTTCAGAAAAAGGACTTAATGGGTTTAGACAGATGGGACACTTTCAAATTTCAAATTATGCTTTATTTTATTAATAAACATAAATTTACTCAAGCATATGAGTATAAAAAACTCACCTTCCAGAAATTATCTACTTTGCCATAAACGAGAGATTGATTCTGCCTTTTGATGTCATTAATGTGTTTAATGTCACTGGAATTCAGGTGCTGCTCTACCACAAATCCAAGGAAGCTGTTATCTGGAGTGTGAGCTGCAAGAAACAGAGCAGATTCAGCACCTTTGAAAATATTGGTTAATGCTGCATTAGAGTGAATGTTGTCAGAAAAGAAGCTATAAGGAACATGATCACCTCCTTTTTATTAGTACTGAAAGATACATTTGCTTGCTTTATTATCCAAAATAGTTTTTATTAATTTTAAGTCCTGCTCCATATGCCTACTGGAGTAAGCAGCTATTTTCTGTCTTGTTTCTGAAAATAAAAACTCAGCCACTGGACTGAGTCCAATGGTAATGATTTTTTTTGTCTGTGTGCTAGGCTTTATTTTATTATTAGAGATAAAAGAAACAGAAGAACTCCAGCTTGACAAATCTCAGAGATACAATACCAACAATTTGAAAACCCCCTGGATTTATGCTTGTTAGCAAAGATGCAAGCAAAAATGGATGTTGCTCAATGGCATAAATACATTTTAGCCAATTTCTTGGGTTCACCTCCTACACTGGAATTACCAACACCAACCACCCAACTTTCTGTGTATTATGCACCCATGCTAATTAATGGCCTACCAAGTCACACTATGCAAATCAGAATACAAATTGCATTGCCTAATTCACCCAGACAGTGATCATAAAATATTTAAATGTGGCAAGTGAAGTCAGCAATACTGCTTTAAATCCAATCCAGGCAAAAAAAAAGACTGTGTACAATGGATATGCAATTTATTCATAGTTTTTAATATTATTTTTGGCCCCTGTTGGTCTTTTTTTGCAGCAGTGTCAGTCACTGTTCCACCCCCTATAAAGAGACAGATATTTAGGCTCATTAAAAGGGGTTCTGTTGTTTTGGATTGGTTTTTTTTTTGTAGACTTTTATTTTTTGTAGACTTTTATTTTTTTTTTTTTTTTGGGTGTTTAATTCCAGTGATGGACTCCAACACTCAATGCTTCAGGTGGAAATCTATCCCTACTATATAAAAGCTATTCCAACACATGGGGGTTTTTTGCCTCTAAAAAGTGGCATAGCCTCACAAATGCACATAGAAAAAAGCTGCAATAAACAGCAGGATCTCCTCTCTAGGCCTCCTGTTAAATTCTGGCACACAAGCTGACAATTAATCACATTTTGAAAAGCTTAAGAACCCAAACCAAAACAAAAAACTCCTAAATCCAAAGACAACACCCCAGGCATTTTCGATACGTGCAATATTAAACCTCTACTAGAGTTATTAAAAAAATTCTATTGCAATTATGAGGTTTTGCATTTTTGTTCCTGAAAATCAGCCAAGTGGATAATGCAGGAGAACAGAGAAACCATACACAGTGTACACGTCCCTCTGCCCTTACATTTAGTCTTTCAAATGACAATTACTCTTTTTCACAAAAAATGCCTCAGCAACAGCCAGGCACCCACTTAGGCCCAAGGACTTTTTAGAATTTTACATAGCAAACAGCACATTTCAAATATGTCTGAAAAAGGGCATTTTTCCATCTTTTCATATTTTTGGATGAGAGACTGCATTTAAAGGAGAGGCAAGGCAGTACACACTCAAAAGAAAAATAAACCTTTGTTAAAGTTAGCACTTTAAAACTGGTGGAATTTAGTGCCTCAAACATCATGGACAGGAAGCAGCACTCAGATGGATTTTTAAGCAAGATCACGCACTTTTAGAAATACCAGGGCTGTTATTTGGCATGAAGGTATTTGAATTAAAAACATGGCAAACATAAAAAGGGGGAAAAGCTCTCATGCTTCTGGGAAACTCAGAGAACAGTCAGGCACTTGGTAATATGCCACAGGTTTGAATATGGCTTGCTTGTTGCTCAGGATAATTTTCTGCCCTTATAATCAGAGTTCTCAAAACATAATAGAGTCTGGGGATCTTGGGAAGCTGTCCAGGGCCCCAGTCTGCCATAAAATCTTTACTGATGCATAACATGCACTTTTAATCACAACCCCTTAAAGATGGTGCTATCTCTGCAGCAGAGAACAAAACAACAAATATAAACTTTAAATATCACAAACCATATTGACTCTTCTGCACCTAGAAAAAAAAAAAAAAGAAGAAAAAAAAATCCTTGAATAATCCATGGCACTGAAATCACTCATGCTTCAGAATTCGTTTGCCTGCAATCTATTTATCCCTTTTCCTGCAGAGGAAAACCTGCCATCATTTCCAGCAGTAAAAATTGGAAATGGGTATTTATTAAAATTCCAATACAGTCATACTCTTTGGAAAATTCATTATGAAGCAATTTTCTTTGCACAAGAGACTGTACCAGTGGCAGCCTGTACTGCCACAACAGAGATCTCTAGAGACAAGATTTACTTTCTCCTGCATTTCATGGAGTGGGACTGAGCAGTGCACACACAGCTGTACCACCAGTGCTCCTCCAGCTATTTTCACTGAGTGCATCATCCCCCTTGGTGCTATCTTGAACAGGCCTCACATCTGAATTTCCAAACAGCTGGACAACTTAAACAAAGCACAATTGAGTCCCTTTTCCATTTAGGACATAAACCGATACATATTAGCAAATGTGGATACAAAACAAGCTCTGCTTACTAATACCCAGACACAAACTCTGCAACCACTTTCAAGTCACATTTCACCACCACATGTTTTGTTACTTGCTTCCCAACAACTGTGAATGCAGCCTTTTATCTCTTGAACAACCTTCACTTATATTTCTCTGGAAAAACTTGCACAGCAAATGTTGACAGACAAAATATGCCTCTCTCAAGAATTTTACAGGGCAACTGAAATCAAAAGCATGTCAACCTGACAGCAGCATGTATGATTCTGCTGTGAAAAGCAGGAAAGTTTCAAAGATTGATGATGAAAGCTGATGAGAGAGAACAGAGCCCTGGTCTTAACGTCAGACAGGGACCAGCACCAAACTCTGGAGGTGGGCTGATCATAATGAAATGTTTCCTTACAGGTTTCCTTACATTTCACCATGAAATGTTCCTTTGGGCTGAGCAGCCCCTGCACACAGCAGAGGGCTCTGCCCTGAGCCTCCATTGCCCTGCACCTTTCAGAGACAACACACCTGAATTACTGCTACATAAGAGACAGATCCCTTGATTCTGGAACCTACCACCATAAAGCCAAAGACTAGGTACAGACCAGGTCACACTAATCATTTGATCTGACCCAATTTATAGAGAATTTGCACCTTTTTTTTGTGTACGTTTTGTTTCTTTTTTAGGTTTGGCTGGGGTCACTTCAAAAGATATTTATTGATGCTTTAAAGATCTACAGCAGTGCTGAAATCTACTACTTATTTTACAATAGCTTTGTACACTGCCAGCAAATAAATGTTAGTCAGTTTACCTTAGGATAAATAGTCACAATATGAAAACAAGCTAGGTACATT
Organism: Molothrus aeneus; assembly: GCF_037042795.1. Classification (NCBI taxonomy): domain Eukaryota; kingdom Metazoa; phylum Chordata; class Aves; order Passeriformes; family Icteridae; genus Molothrus; species Molothrus aeneus. Next base: position 32,106,126 of record NC_089652.1, on the reverse strand, counting down.
TTTTCACAAAGCCATAAAAAAGTAGTGATAAAAAATTTTGCTGAGTGGTCATTTTAAAATTCTGAACACAAAGAAACAGTGAAAGGATGGTGCTGCTCAGCTGTTGAAGAACAAAATCAGAAATATAACACTATAGCTAACATAGGTCCAAACTTCAGGTCAACAAGATGAAATACAGGAGTTTATAAAAATGTAACTTAGCAAGTTCCTCAAAGATCTATTGCTTCATAGTAATATTAGAGAAAGCAAAAGTAACAAAAACAAACTCCCTGATACTTGGGGGTAAAGCCAAGCATCACTTTCCACAGGTACCCGTGGCATAAGGATCCCTACCACTATTTATATTAGTTTAATATTTTTGTTTTCTCATTGCTTTGTGGAAGCACAACAGAGCTTTTGCATATCTACAGACACTGCTACAAATCTTCCCATTTAGCAGTTGCATTTTATTAAACTGTGAATTTGTCTTTCATAATGAAAAAATTCTTCTTAATGACAGCATTCCTTTTTAAAGCTCTGAATTATTCACAAGCACAGAGGTACTTACGGAACATTGTATAAAACTGCTGTGGATTGAGGTTCCACTTGCCCCATGGTGTCTTGTGACCTTTAGACTGGGCATAATGGGCATGGTTAAACTCTGGCTCAGTCCCAAAGGAATCCAGAACTCTTAGCATACACCTGAAAAAGAAAAAAAAATTACTGTAGGTACACCTACATATGTATATATAAGAATGTGCCTATATATGCATAGTTATGATAATTAAAATGTGTTTTGTCTTTGTTTGCAGCTGTGGAGAACATATAAACAGAAGGTACATTTTAATATCAAACATTTCTGTTCGTATTACATTCACAAAGATGTTATGAACAGCAAACTCAAGGATATCTCAGATATTCAAATAACAGCCCTGGGGCTTATTTTGTCCTTACAGAATGAAAGTATGCTTTAAAATCCAAGTAGAGCTTATGGGAATGCCACAGTGGCCACCTGCATTTCCTAGGGCTCTGGAGTAGAATTTAGGCAGAAGAAGAGAGGATTTTCCATGTGTTTTCTAAAGTTCTCCACCATTACCACAAACCAAATGCAGCAACCAGGGGCCACATGCCAAGAAGATGAGAGCAGAATTGCAGAGAGTACATTGTCTTTAGAGAATTGTATTTGTTCTCCAGGTTCTGACTTTTAGAACTACTGTAAAAGCACTGGTTTAATATGCTGAGCTCTTGCAGTCAGCTCATTTATTTGTTTATGAAATATTTTGTCACAGACTTTTGAAGAAACAAGATAAAAGTCAATTACCTGCATCAACCAACACACAACAGAGAGAAATGCTGGCACTGGATTACAAAGGGCCTGGGATGAGAGAACCATGCTCACCCTTTATTTAAAATCCTATTAATTTCTTGAAAAAGAAAGGGCCAGAAAAAGTGTCAGTATGAAGAAGACAGTACATGTTATAGGATAGAGATTCTAGAAGTTATATTTCCAAAATGCAGCTTGCCAAATCTTTGATATGACTTGGACATACTGACCACTGCCATTGAAGTGCATTACAGGGCTCCAGAGTTTACCATTCTTCAGCCCTCTACAAACAAAATTGCAGAAAAAACTTATTCATGAATTAAATATCATGTGCAATTGTGTTATAAACACAAACTCTTATCACTGCACATTGTAGCACTAGGCTCATATGTGCTAAGGAAGGGACACAACCTCATGGGTGACAGAGAAGGGAGGTAGCTGCAAAATGACAATTAAAACAATTTAAAATGCCTATTTTTCACAGTTTTCAACATTTCCCATGCTCCAAGCCCATATGTACATTTTGTTCTGTAAAACACCTGATTTTGGCTTTTAAATGTGAAAGAATTTAGCCTTCAAAAGGTAAAAGAACTTATCTTCAACTATTTGTCAGCTTTAAAAATAAAAAATTTTAATCCCCAAAGTAAATTTACGTGTTACTTATATGTTGCTCCTTTCTCTAAAAGTATTCAATAATGTGGGAAGTAAAAAAAAATCCCAGTAACTTTTAAACTCTTGTATGAAATGCTACCTGTGTATTTCAAAATACAAATTGAGAAAAAGGATGTGTTTTTTTAAACCTTCACAGAGATATTTCAAACAAAAAGAAAGTCAAAATATACAACATATTATGATTCACCAAACAACAAAGCTGACAGATCAGTTTCTGTGCAGTGTTTTCTGTCAACTGTTCTCAATGAAAATATTTTACAACAGTGGCAATTATCTCTGCATCACACAAAATACTCCAGCAGGACCAAAACAAGTTCTGCACTGATGAATCATTCAGTAATAAAAGCCCTCTCATTTCTTGGCAGGTCTTTAAACAAAATTCCTCTCAAACACACAGCTTTTGGCCAGGTACTTGAGTATGGGAGAACGAAAAATAGGAGAAAACTACTAAAAAACTGCAACATTACTGGAGGTTGTCAAGAGATCCATGTAAGGAGCACTACTCTGCTTTGTTGGTTCTCCTTTTCCTGAACCCAGATGTAAGATAAGAAGCACTAATGGCTCACAGGGATATGAGGAACCATGTCCAGTACATGCAGGTTTCTGAATCAGGACAGGCAATGTGAAGCAACAGAAATCCAAACCAGAAAGCAGGAAAACAAAAAAAAAAAATATTTCTATGATTTGGTATAAAGTCAGAAAAAAAGATGACAGAAAAAAGTGCAAGTCTGTGCAGGAATGGTATGAAAGATCAAAGCTTCAAGGGGTGAAACGAATTCCTGAAATGCAGCAGAAAAGTGTTGGTAAAGATTTAAAATTTAGAAATGAATGTAATTAATAGCAGTTATACTGAACTGATATTTTAATATATGTAGGAATGCCTTGATTGTCTACCCTACTAGCATATTCTCCATTTGTTTCACTTAATAATTTAGATGCCTTTCATTTTTAAATTATTTTTGCATACAATGCATTAGCATTTCTAAAGTGAAATAATTAATTTTAAAAATGACAAAACAGGTTTTTTTTTATAACTCAGGGATATATTTTAAATTAAAATGCTAATTTGGTATACCTTTAATTTCAGTTTTTCCACTCTTCCTTCCCAAAATGTCACCTAGCTTTAGCAGTGAAGCTGCAGAGAATTTCAGTGTGCCCTGAAATTGGTGTCAGAATAAGTCTATTTTCTGCCTAATTAAAAAGAGGACTGCTAGGTAGTAAATTGCTTTAGAAACATCCATATTAGTCTTTTCTGTCTAGCACATTAGAAGTGACAATTTTAGAGCTTAAAAAAAAAAAAACCCAGACAAAAGTAACCCAGGATTATTTAAAGGGAGTTTTTCTTTCCCCTTGAGAATTGGGCAGAAGCACAGTCTTAACAGAGCTGACCTAGTGGACATATTTATACATATTTTTTGTATCCTTCTCCTACTTCATCAGGACACTCAGTATTTGCATTTAAAATCTCAGGACAGAAAATAAACCTCCTAAAAAAAAAGAGGTGTGCTAGAGAACATGCACAAAGCAGGAATGTTGCTCATTTCTCAGGATAGCTGTCATGTTAATTTATTTCAAGAAAAAAAAGGCAGCTGGATTGTTGGCATATGGGAATGAGTCATTGCTAGAGAGACTGTGGAAAAATGAAAAAATACCAGATTTTTATGTGCTGCATGGAGGATGAGGGTGCTAAGAAAGACTGCACTTCTCAAACTATATTAAACTAATTATTTGAGTGTTGATTCATTGCACACAAACTGCATTCAAACATCCACATCTCAGAACTGAAAAATCCAGCAGGCATTGCTCTGCTTGGAAATAAGGTGCACTGTAAAATGAGATGTGTTCTGCTGTGTTCCTGCTATTTGCAGCACCAATTATCCCACAGATAAAGCACACACTACCAAAAGTCACTGGTGCTCTCAGCTGTGCAGAAGAGTCTTTCAGAAATACTCACTCCCAAAGCAGCAGGGTCATTCTTTTGAGCTTGCAGTTCCAGAAACCTGATTTGCAACTACCAAAAATTTCCTCAGGGCTCAAGTTCACCCAGAAAGATTACATAAAGCACTCATATGAAGCAACTGTTCTGAAGGCAGAGGCTCATTCTGCCACTCTATTCTGATCCAAAGTGAATAAAAACATTTTAATTCATTTTTATCTGAGTCTGGTCTGTGTAAAGCAGACTGAGCTGACCTGCACACATCCACTGAAAAACACTTTCTTTTGAGACAAACAATTATTCCTACTGACATACAGTAAGAAAAGTGAGAAAAAAAAGCAGAGTTTGTAAAGAACAAGGGCTAAAAAGGAGCATTATTTGTGATAGTGTTTATTTTATTGGAATTAAACAGAAATTGATGCCTATGCTGTTATAAGGCACTTTGTGGTTTTAACTTCAAAACATTTTAATGACAAAATTTTTAAGATAACTCATGATGCTGGGAGAAAAAACTGTGATTGGAAGAGGATCCTGAAATAGGAGACAGCATGCATGCAGCTACAAATTAATTCCCCTCTTTAACCAATTCTGTAGTCTCTGCTAGACTCTGGATCCTCTTTGGTACACTGAATTTGAGAAAAAGCCTCATGTAATTAGAGAGATTCATAATAAATGTAACAAGTTTCAAGAAAGGTATACAAAAGATGAATTGTATGCAATGACTCAAACCCCTAAATGTATGTACTTTAAAAAAGCAAATTGAAGGAAAAGCAGTATACAAGATATCCTAGGGGCTGGCAGAGAAGAGAAAGAAGTAATTCATTCTCCAGAACCCTATTAGAATAGGAAGTAATGGGCAGTTAGCAAAACACCAGGCCAAGAAAAACACATTAAAGAAAAACTTAACTATATAAAGCAACATGTTGGGGCATCTTGTTCAGTCTTCAGTAAAAGATGAGGCAGAAAACCTCTCATGAAAGACAAATGTATCCTTATCTATTTTTCAGTCAGCCCATGGACTAGATGAGACTCCCTTCCAGTCCATGAAAGGCAGTGCTGCAGAAGACAGGCATTAAGATACCTTTTACTCCCCCCAAAGCCTTAAAAAATTCTACAGTACCTAAGGTACTTGGACTTAAATGTAATTCTGCTCTCCTAAACAAGAAAACACCAGCCATTACCAGAAAATAGTAATCAAGGTAAAACAGATTGATAATTCAAGATGTAATTATTTTATGAGGAAAGAAAAATTCAATAGCTAATCTACAATCTCAATATATTGTTCCATAGCTTTTTTACAGGATATACCAGACAGGTAATTGCAAGCAGACAGGAAGAAACATTTAAAATTTATAGGAAGGGTTTCATATCCTGACCACAGTGCTGCATGTGATCTCCTAGTGACAATTACATCTGGCAGACAGACAAGTAACTGTTGCTGGTGGAAAATGGGATTATCTTTATTAGCAGGCTCCTAAAAACTAGAACATCCATTTACTCCCCTGCTTCTAAAAAGAGATTAAGAGTAATCTAATCTGCAATGTTGATCACTGTACTCTCATTTACAATTACACTGGAAAGATCCAATGCTCCAGAAAATCCTGAGGGTGAAAGAAAACATGAACACCTGCCATGAACACCTTCCAACACCTTCCTTCAAGTAGGATTTACTGGACTTTGTGGGTCATGAAATATGGATAATTTGAGCAGGTATAGAAAATTCAACATCAGTAATTGAGATTTGGATTTCTTTCATGCTGATGGGTATTTGTACAATGCAAGGGAGCCTTAATGATTTAAAGCCATTGACAAAAAGAAAAGCGGTTCTAAAACTGCAGATGTGAAGAAAGATGCACAAAGTCATTTCTTGTGACCCTCATCTTCCATTTCAAATGGAAAGATGTTTATAGATCACAAAAGCAACAGTAACTGCAGTTTATTCTTCAGACCTGGCCCTGAACTCTCTGCCCAGTATCTTAAGGAATGGAACAGAAAATTGCACTGCAGTTGTTGGGCAATACAATTAGAACAGATAAATCTCCACAATCATTGATCCAGTGTGGTTACAAACACCAAAAAGCAAAACATTCCTCTGGTATTCCAACTAAACAACAAAATGCAGTAATCTCTCAGCTCACCTACTAATTTACAGGAAAAATGGGGAGGGGGAAGTGCAGGTAAAGAAAGGAGGGAAAGAGGGGCAGAGATGATGATTTATCAAGAGGATAATTAAAATTTTTAAGATTAAAAATACTTGAATCCAAGAATCTCAAGCATGCTGGCGGGGATAATGATGGCATGCAAAGAACAAGTATTACCCTCTTTAATCCTAAAAGCTAAAGACAATAGAAATGTGCATTTCACTTTTAAACAAATTCATGTGAATGGACTTATTTCAGTATTTTGACATATCTTATTCAACAAAAGCTCCTTAACAAAGCAGTTTAGAGGGCAAGTGAGTGTTATACTTACTGATAATGAACCCATGATGGACCAAGGGTTTTCTTAAACTGAGTTAGTCCCACAATATCAATGTAAATGAGTTCTACAATTTTATCCCCCTGCGTTGGGCAGCCAGATCTGTTACCTACAACCTTCTTCATAATCCTAAACAAAGAAAGAAACAACATAAAAAAAGCATTACTTTCCAAATACCTTGAACTGATGCTGTAATACTATTTACTCAAATAATTCCAGTTTCCAAAAAAGTGTTACTCTTTTACTGTTTGAAATCATGATCCATGTAAGAACACTGAAATGCTAGAGATGCTCTACATTTATTAAATGTAAAGCACTAATTTTCACTAAAAATCTCATCTAGTTTAAGCAAAGGCATGATATGTTTGAAATGCTTAAAAATAGTGTGCTTTGAAATTATTCAAAATTATTTCTGCCTTCTATTGACAGCTTTATAGTATAAGAGCTCTCTATAAAACAATGCTGTCATGTAATTTAAAAAAGAAAGCTGCAGAAAAAGCACATGTGCTCAAGCTTCAAACAGATGTTTTATGTCTGGTGCTGAAATAGTTGGCAAAGCAGGACAAGGAAGAGTAAGGAGCAATTTGACCTAACACAAGCAATTAACTACATCAAAAGTAACATGTTTAAAGAACTTAAACCTTTATCTTAAAAAGAGATACTGAGTGAAGAACAACAGAAACTGAAGCAGAGGACACAGAATTAAGCTAGTCTGTAGCATTTCCCATTGCAGCTGGTTAAAGCACCTGGAATGTTAAAGTCTAAGCTGCTTAGTTGGAATTTTACAACATTCATTTATGAAGTCCCAGGAGCTTGAAGCTACAATGAAAACACATTATCCTTTCCATGGCACATGTACTTAGCTCATGAAAATAATCTTATCGTCTGTTTAGTGAATTATCACTTTCATTTTATGCTTCAAGAAATTATATACTGTTAATAGAAGCTTCAAGAGTTTACAATTCTTTTCTTCTAATTCTGGTTTCAAAAGCGAAAGTAATCTCCTTACTCCTTGAGCTCTGCCAGTGAAGCTGAAATCCTGATGTCATGGCCCAGTAAGTAGAGAGATGTAATTAAATCACTCCACTGGACTAATTCACCAAGTGGGCCACCGCTAAACGCATTTTCTGCAATCTTGAATCCAGATTCTTTTGTCAAAAGCCCCAAATGAACAAGGATCTGGAAAGGAAAGTCATATGTTTGAGTTATTGACGTGAAACATGCAACTGTTATACATTATAGCAGTTTTTCTTTCTATTAAATTCCAACTATGGCCAAAAAAAAAATCAAAGGATAGAAGCCAATACTTCCACTTGAATAATTTAATTTTATAATGAATGCAAGGACTGAGAATCTCCAGCTGAGCCAGACCGGCTTAAGAGAGAGTAGAAATATGAACATACATGGGGCTGCTGCCACTCAGGACTGGCTCCAGGAATAACAAGGCAAGAAAACAAACCTGTTGCTGTGTTTGCAACTTTTGGCTTTATCTTAACTAGTTAAGGTAATTAAAAAAAAAAAATCAAATGAACTACACCTTTTCACTTCAAGTATCTCATGGCTTTAAAAGTGAACTCATTACAGGAGGTCTAAACTGATCCAATCCAAAGTTTTGGTTAACTTTAAGTCTACTCAAATCCAAACCAAAGATATACCATTTAGAGTCTCAATTTTTGACAACAAAGATGTACAGTTGTTGTTTACCATGACTACATAAAACACTCCAGTGTCATCAGCTTGCAGTAAATTCACAGTTTCTCCCTTTAGAACACAGTTTGTATTTAGTCTACATTGTCTCTATTTTATCCAAAACTATACAGATCAGAAAACTTACTCCAAGATTGACTCATGCAAAACACTTAAAACGATCTGTAAAGCAAACACCCATTGCAACAGAATTTCAAACAGCAAAATATTTCTTGAACGGAGTATAAACACGACCTTCTATATTTTCTATTTCCATTCTGAAGCTACACCTGGAACAAGAAGGTTGAAAGAGCCCATATAATGGAAAGTGACATAAATAAAAGTGCTCTCATTTACCTTTTTTCGCTTTCTTTTCTCCAAATTTTGTTTTTCTGCAAGTGATTTAATGGCTTCAATCCAGGTATCAGCCATTCGTCTGATGCGCAGCATCATCCATCTGAATTCCTCATGCCTTGACATCATTTTGTAGAGATTATCAAAGTTGATACGAATTTCAGCCTTCAAGGAAAGCATTAAGAAACATCCCAAACATTAGTTATTCTTCAACACACTTTCCAGAAGTTAAAAAACTGCTCAAATGTGAGCTGTTTATATTCCTCTTTGAAAAAAAAGAAATAGAAATAGGAAAAAGGATACACTCCTAGCACATTAAGATTTTAGTTCAAATATTAAAGATATACTTATACAGATACTTCTAAACTACATAAATTACTGTTATTTTTATTAGTAGTACTTGGTAGCCCAGAATACATTTGCAATGTTTCACAATGCATTTATTTCTGCAATATAAGGTCTGGTATTGTTCATGTGCTTCAAAATGAGGCACAGGTATGTCTAAATTATAATACAGAGCAGTAGGCTCAGATTTATGTGTATCATGAATCTTCCAAACACAAGGAAGTCTCCAATTATACCAGGAAGGAAGAAACATTACTAGGGTCTACATTTTAAAGGAAATACTTGTTTTAAAGCTAGACTGTTCAAAGATAAATTTGTTTTAAAAAAAAGAGGCAGCCTATATCTATATTATGTAAGAAATGTTCAGATGCAGCCCAGCAATTATCTTAAATTATCTTAAAATACCTAATTGCTACATAATTATGCTGCAACAATTTAGAAACAACTCTGTGTGCTTACAGTACTTAATGGGAAAAAATTGGGAGTAATCAAAATGTTACTACAAACCTGAAATGGATATAAGCCTTTTCCATAAATGCAGTTTTGTAAAAAGGCCCATATTTTTGGGACGATAAAAATGGACATTTTCACATATACTTAACACTGGTGAGCAGTTTGTGGTTTTGTAATTTTTCTCAGTATCAGCGTAGAGTATTTCATAAATTTAAACACAACTATGCTTTTAATGAAAATCTACCAGCAAGAGCACAATACAATGACTGAATACGTGAGCTACACATGTCAAGGAGGATTCTTTTCAGCTTTGAAGAATTGAGGAGTAAAAATTGTAAATTCTAATCTTTTTAGCATTTATGTGGCACAGGATTTCAAGATATTTTGCATGAATCACAATTAAGGAATTATTTTTCCTGTTTGTCCTTATTAAGGACATGGTTGTTCTTACCACTGTTTTTTGATCAGTTTCTTCATTAGGATTTTTTGCTCTCCAAGGTAAACGAGGACACCAATTTTCAACCTGTAAAACAATCATATCAAAATAAATAATGTTACTTTATTTTCAGCTTGACCAAAGCCTCCACTCAATGCCTTTATATTACACCTTTATGTTAACCTGATGGCTTAAATAAGTAATCAGCTGATAATAAGGTGATCATTTCAAGATAAAATTGCTTTTTTGCAGAAAAAGTTTAAGATTGCTTCTTGCAATTCAATGCTCTTTTAACCCAGCAAATTTGCCACCAGAAGTCACATTTAGATATTCATTCAAGATAATGAAAACAGAAGATCAAGGCAGAGGTCAGCTGTTAAATGCTCAAAATTCAATTTCTCTGAGCAGTTCTAAAATGTTTTCAATAAGCTTTTTATGCTTCTACGCCTTACAAAAATATGTATTTTGGAACATTTCCATCTCCCTAGAATATCTTTATAAAAAGACAAAGCCAGTTAAATTGAAGGATCAAAGTTCTACCTTGTAGCAATGCAGACCAAAAAAGTAAGAATCATTATAGAATCAAAGCCACCATGTTTGAAGGCTATAAATCAGGTAATTATAACATAAGGAACAATATTCACAAGCATCAATGAGAAACATGATCAATGCAAATGCAATACTCCTACTATTGTCCACTAGAAATAAAAAAGTACAACAGGAAGTAGTAGTCAGTGTAGAAACAGCAAATGGATGCAAGTCACTGAGAGCTCCTGAGCTGCCCCAGGGATCCTGCCTGTTGTGTAGAATCCTTATTATTTATGTACCTTAAGAAATTTGACCACTTGCTCTGGGGAAGGAGGAATCTCAGTGTTGGAGGCAAACTCATGAAAACTGAAACATGACTGTACTGTGAAAAGGGGAAAATGCAAAAATTTATCAGCTGGCTAAGACACCCCATCACTACTGATTAAGTTCACAACTCTCACAGAATTGAAAGTCAGAGTTGCTTTTATGGCTCCTGCAATCACAGACCTGTCAAAACACAATTTTAGCTTAATCATGCTGCAGAAGCCTGGAGCATTACAGATTAAAGGCTTAAGATCACACCATATGATTGCCTAGAGGGCCAATCACATGAAAATAAATGAATAGCCATCCTAACCTCATTAAAGGGAAGAAATGTATCAACCTTGGGTTCCTCAGACAAATCATAAAAAAGCATTTTGAATGCTGTGACTTAATCTTCTCAATGTGTTTAATATAACATTTGAAAGCAGTGACTTATCAACCTCCTTTGAAAACATCTGATTCTTCAGTGGTTTTCAACTCTGGAACCACACCAGAAAGTGTAGCAATTATCAATCCTAACTTTTACAACTAAAAAGTTGTGGCAGAAAAGAGTTGCAAGCTCCACATTATAAATCATGCACAGTCACAAACTCTGGGTTTTTTTTCTTTGTTTTAATAGTACAAATTTTGCATTATCCCTAGCATTAGAACTGATCTAAATTAAGATATGACATTTCAAGGACTACTGTATGTGCCCCTTTTCTGACTTTATACACTTCACATTGCACCACAAGGCATCCTAAAGGAATTGCAGATTTTTCAGGGCTGCCAAGGACAGTTCACTGCATGCTTCACTGACTGAAAAACAAATACAGTTCTTTTATGCTTTCAGAAATATTCCCTCTAGTCTAAAAATAAATTATAATAATTCTCATCACAAATAAACACTTAAGGAATAGATTCAAAGCAATATCAGTGTCTGCAGTTGGTCTGACTCTCATTTTTCCTTATTGATCTTTAGCAATGATGGCAGAAAGGACTATGATATCACTAGAGTGGGTCTAGATGAAAACTCCATCAGAAATAGACTTCAGCTTTGCAGCTGTTTAGGTACAGAAGATCTACATACAACAAGCCCTAATTTTGAGCAAGGTGAAGGAAGGCAGCGATGCTCATTTGGATCCTGCTCTTTAACTTGTTCATTTGATCATTTAAGACCAAACACTAAAGTTGCCTCTGAAGAAGGAACCAGGGCTCCTCTTGCCCATTTCCAGCACTGCCTTCCTCTCACTGTTACCACCAGCTCTTTCTCCAGCTGATTCTCTCCATAGCAACCTACTGTTGTACTGCCACGGAGGTGATTTAATAGGAAGGATGTGATACCAGACAGATTAGTGGTTAAAGATGACTGTTGGGAAGCAGCAAATGCAGATTTGAAGACAGACCATTTTTTGGATGAGTGATATAAATGCTAAGCTATTATTCAGAACACACTATATTTATCTTTGTACTGTCATATTTTTGAATAAGACCAGCTGTGCCTCCTGTTCCTGGTACTGAATTCAATGCAAATCAAGGGCATTAGATAGTCTTTGATCTTGCTCAGGAAACTCTGTCTACCTGAGAAGCCAAATGTTCCCTACTTGGTTTGGAATCACATTAGTCACAGCACTGCCTGGAGTATAAGTAGCCAGCTCCTTAAGGTTAAGTTGCACAGCAGTTTAGAAGTTCAAAATTTAAGTGCTACATGATGCCAGATACTGGAGAAAAGCTGGTGTACTGAACTGTTCTGAGGTGTAAATGGCTAGGTTTAGGATGAAAAAAAAAAACCCCAAACAAACCTAATAAATTTGAAGAGTACTTGCTTTATAGAAGCTTTGCAGGTGTCTGTTCCAGTGACTCTTCCTCAGACACACAGAAACTGAATGCAAGGCAAGATTGCAGCACTCAACTCTATTACAGAGCAAGTACTTCAAGCAAGGTTTTAAGAACCTGACAAACATCTGTAGCACTGGAGTAGTCTGAGCATCTTCCAAATTGAATCAAAGTATACTCTGCCAGCAGCTCTGCACATTCAAAATTTCAGAAAGACCTTTATGCTTTCAAAGAGTCACAGTGGGAGTTGCATAAAGCTGGAGCTGAAGGGCACGCTCTGAGCCCTTGGGATAATCTTCATTTTGGATTCTGCCAAAGGGCAGGTGCAGCCCATCCACAGGGAAGCTAAAACAACTTTCTTTACACACCAGGTGAACACACTGCTCACTGTACTTCTATCCATGGTACAGTGCTGCTCTTAAGTGAGTCCAGGAGAGAAGAATGCACAAACAAAATAATCCACTGCAATATGTGGTGAAAGAAAATGCATCTTTAAATTTATTAGGCAGTATGAAGGCAGTTAGTGAACTTGTAATGCCAGAAATCCCATTGAGAATTTGATGTGAAAGGACTGCTCCAGTTGGGAAGATGACTTGTTGAACTCCTATTTTTTTGTTTAGCATTTCCTCAATGACAGAATCCCTTGGAAGAGAATCTGTGATATGCAAGGTGAGTGCCTGTCTGGTTAGTGAAATGGAGCAGGATACAGGCAGCTTTGGACGTGGCTGTTTCCAAAGGCAGTCTCAAATTTTGGGGAATAGGTACCCACAGCCCTGGTGACAAGGCAACACAACATTTCACACATCAGTCAGCAAACAGCCTCTTGTCTGCCTTCAGCAATGGGCACTGTATTTGACTCCTCTCATACACTGGCATTTATATATTTTCCAACAAGTCATTGAAAGACTAATCCCAGTTTAAGGTGACGGAAGAAGAAAAAAATAACAGCCCAAATCACCTAAAATCAGGCCAATCCACCAACAGGTAGTTCAGGGACAAAGTGCTGACTATCATTAGCATTTCAGTTTCTTAGGGACATATGTAAGATGTCTAAATAACTCTGAACTTCTGGTGATTTACATTTCAGACAACAACACTGGTTTTGTGAAATTTCTGAGTATTTGCATAGAGTTGAAAGAAGCTGGTTTGATGTTACATTACACTGAAGAAATGCAAATCATTATCTCAATGTCCAGGATTAGCAGCAGAAGCTGTGGAAAGGGGACTTCCCCATGGATGTGAGCAAATTGCAGTGAACTAGAAAAATCACAAGGATTAAAGGAATCTCTATAATTATGATACCCAGGAATTTTCCCTAAATTGTGCCTCAGACTACAGCTTGCACCCTGGAAACAAATGCATGTTCAAAATCACCTTTGGTTTATGTTTTAGACCTGAAAGCAGAAGTAAGAGTATGAAGAAAAATCCTCTCACTAGCAAACTATGCCTTGTGTTTCCATCAAGTCTGAAGGACTGCAAAACAAAAATTCTCTCCAGCAGTGTATTAGCATACATGCAAAAGCTATAGGAGTCTCACAGACTGGAATTCAAACCAGTTTTAAACCTTTCAAGTGCTGGATTCCAAGATGGGTACCAAAAATTACATGTGCACCTGAAAGGTGAGCTGGAGATCCAAAGCCTGGGATTTTAGAGAGACCTGCCCAGCTCCAGCAGGTAAGCACCAGTGTAATGGGAGGGGGTCACTTGCACCACAGCTCCCAGCTGACCACCAGTCCCACTCCTGAGTAGAAAGCAGTCCTCTCAGAGAAACACGGATGTAGATGAAGAAAATAATAAAAAAAAGATCTATAAGCTCCCTCCACTTTCTCCACTTTTTAAAAGGTTGGAAATAGTGTGAAAAACTAATTTTCTAGAAGATATTTTTAAAAGCTTAATTCTTCAGCTGCAAAGTGACATTTTGCAGTGAAATATATTTTTGTACTGCCTAGAAATTAATTTTTTCACATTTCTGCCCAGAGGCAATGCCATCCCTGAAAATGATAACTGTGCCAATGCCATTACAGTGTTAACAACTGCTTTTTTCATAACTAAATGCTAAGTTTAAAAGTAAGTAACTCTTCTCTATGGGCATCACAGTTAAAAGGAAGAAAGTTTAACTTGCTGTTTAATGTTTGCTATTTCTAATCCCTGTCTGGCTCTGTATTCAAGGGAATGCAAGCCTGGTTTTGCTATTCAGGCCATTTGTATCTCACCCACTCTTCAAAGACTCAAGCACAATTCATGTTCTGAGGACCAGAGGGTGGTGAGGCACAGGTCACCCACAGAAGCTGTGGCTGCCCCATCCCTGGAAGTGTTCAAGGCCAGGTTGGACAGGACTTGGAGCAACCTGGGACAGTGGAAGGTGTCCCTGCCCATGGCAGGGGTTTGAAAAAGATGAGCTTTAAAGTCCCTTCCAACCCAAGCCATTCCATGGGTCTGTGACCACACAGCTGCATATCACACCCCAGGAAAGATCTAGTGCCTGAAGCAAAACAGTGAGAAAGAAATGCAAAAATCCTCTCAGTTTCACCAGCAAGTTTGCACAGGGGACAGCTTTAAATAAAAGGCAGAAGCCTGGACATGCTGGGCTGGTTCTTGCTTTCCTTGGGCTGCCACACTTGCCTCCCATTCTGCTCAAGGAGCCAAGACACAAAGCAGTGCAGAAGAGCTGTTCCTGAGTTCCTGCAGGTGTTTTTGCCACCCAAAGCAAGGCAGAACTGCTGGTACCTGCCCTTGAGCAGGGTCTTAGGAGGGAACACCTGGGGCAGCCTGGATTTTCTCAGCATTGTTTCTGTTTTGCAGACACTCATGGGGAAAACATAGCAGAGGACATAGCTGATACCCAAAGGCCAGGGTTTACATCAGCCTTTAGTTTCAAAACCTTTACATAAACTGTGGACAAATTACTTTGTGTCTCTCTGGTTCTGACCCATATTGCACACCAAAAAGAAACATTTTGGGCTCCTTTGTTTACAAGTTTAAAATCACATTACAAAGAGTACTGGATGAGCATAATGTAACACCCTAACTGAACTGCTTCAGAATAAAAAAAGTAGACCCTAGAAGAGTATGAAAGAACACAGACACTTGTCACACTAGATTGTAGAGGTGATTTGAAGAGTAAAAGTAGATATATGCATAATTTCATGCACATTGTTTTTCCAAACTGAGGTTGTACATAATGTGATGCATATATTGCCTTTTGAAACATGCATGTACACAACCATCTCACTCCAACAGTCTAACCTTGAAGTAAAAAAGAAAAAATCTTAACAGTAATATCCTTTCCATTACCCTACTACATTTTAATATTTTAAATCAGCAGTTCTGACTTGAGAGCTCTGTAGGCACATTTATCATTCAGCTGTGCAACCATGCTATAAACTGTCAACTCTTCATCACTGTCCACGTTGACAAATTACTCTTGCAACAGCATTTCCAAGTTATCCCTAGCAGCCAACACACCTCATAAATCCACATCATTGTAGTGTTATTAGAATTTCATTTCATGCTTGCATTCGCAAACATTTAAGCTTTCAACCTCTGCTGCTGGACATTAATCATGAAATTAATCATAGGATTAAGAATGCCAAATTTAAACTCAAGGTTAATAACACACTCACCCAATATTGGTTTTACATTCTGTCATAAGAAAACACTCTAAAAGAAAAAAAAAAAAAAAGGACAATACCTTTTTCTGAAGTTAACAAATATGCACATGGGCTAATTGCACTTTTATTCCTTCATGAAATGAAAAGTTGACCAAATTAAATATTGCTGCTTAAATAAAAAATTCAAATCCCAAGACCCTTGAAAAAAACAACCAGTTGGCCTCTGAAAGTCTGCTCACATTTGGCCATGAAAGATCAATTATGAAAGAGCTAACACCATCAACTGACTTTTCAAGACTGATGATAAGGGAAGATTGTAATGTAAAAAATTGGGATTTAACAAAAATGCAAAACAGTAAATGTCATTGAAGAATATTAGTGTCTTGGCTTCAGCTGAGATACATCATCATTTTTAAGATATAACTGCATTAAAACCATGAAGCACCTGCTGGTTGACAGAATACTAATGACCAAACATAGCTCTTCTGAGGCTAAAACAAATCCTTCTAGTAGAAACCTTAGATCAATTTCATATGATTATGAAACCATATCTCTAGCCTCTATGATAAATAACAAAATAAATAATATAGTTGTACTTTATCTTTTCCTTCTACAGCTTCACAGCCCATAAATAAATCAACACTTGGTGCTAGAAATGGAATGAGTCAAAACTGTGATTCAACCCAGCCTTTGTTATGCCTTCAGATAAATGTTTTGGATATGCATTTAACTATTGCTGCTTCAAGCAACACCCCCAGAAGTTCAATGACAGTCAACTGAGTAAATCAACAGAAACTGCTTTGATTACAACAGAGTCATTTATTATAACAGACTTAGTGTTTTAATCTCAGATATTTAATTTAAAATCCCAGCCCAACCCTCCCAATCCTCCAGAAGCTACAAAATTATTATTAATTGCAATCCTGCAGCCACATTGGCTCTTTTAGTTCTTTGCAAGCAGTGAGCCACTGGATATCAATATTCCTTCTAAGATTAGTTGCCATAAGTTATCAAAATTTCACTTAGAAGAGGCTGAGTGATCAAATACACCTGCCTATTTCTGGTGCATGCACACTTCAAGCCAGTAATAGAACTCATGATAATTAACTGACAAAACTAATTATTGGGAAAGAAGTGTTACCCAGGAAATAGAAATAAAACCTCACTAGAACAAGCATCTCACTCAGCTGTGTACAAAACACCTTAGGCTGTGACAGGTACCAAAGGCTTTAGCCAATATAGCTGCAGCTTCACTCATAAACAGGATATTTTGTTCCTGCTAACAGATTCCACAATTCACAAACAGTCTCTGAGCAGGAAGTGGCCATGCTGCTCAGGACAATGGACCATCAAGCACCATTTTCTGAATTTTCCATTCCAAATGCTCTCTATTAGTACGTCAGCAGCTGCATTAAAAGCAACAGAAAAAGTGTTTAAAGGCAAAGATCTCTGACTGAGCTTCACATGCAGGTTTAACAGGATACCCAGCATGGCCTCCCTGGAGAGCTGCTACTCACATCACTGCAGTTACAAACATTAGATTTCCTCAGGCTAGAAACCCCTGCAGAGTTCATGAATAATAGCAACACACTTAATAATTCAGTTTTAATAACTTTTTCCTCTTTACCTAATTGTTCTGAACAAAATTATGATTTCTTTTGAGAAAAGTACAGCCAACAAAGCTATGAAGGCAAAATGATGTTCCCCTTCTGCAGATGAGAAGATTACTGACCTCACTGAGGTAAATAAAAAAGGAGCACGTGGACCCATCTACACCATAGCTCGCATAACAGGGATCCGACCGCCACATATCTTTCATCCACTGCAACAGAACAAAAGACACAAGAGTTTATTAGGGTAAAGTACAACAAAACAGCTCTGTTTCACACCCAGGAATAAAGGAGGAAGTGGCAAAGTGGCTATAAATATCACAAATAACAAACCAGGAATTTTATTAATGATTAGCAGCACTGTATGCCTGTATTCAGTAATGCTGGGGAAGCAACAGCACAGCAGATGTGAGCACAGCTTATACAAACTGGCAGCCAGGCAAGCAGAGAGAAATATCAGAAGGAGAATAAAACTGGGATCCAGACATTTGGCTCTGGCTGGAGTTGAATGCATTGTGTGTTCCCCACCATGATATGCTCCCTCTAGAATTTCAGATATCATTTCAGTTACCAAAACTGAAATCTGCCATTTCTGCAGAAGCAAATAATTAATTTCAGTTCATATTTCAATATTCAAATAATTTATTACATAGTTACTATGCAGCCCGTTTGCCAAAACAGATCAAAACACAGACCAGAGATTCAAAATGTAGAGAGTTTTAATTTTACAACTACTTGGGTATATTAGCAAGCAGAAATCTTATTATTGTCTACCATTAATCATAGAATCACAGAATGGTTGGGTTGGAAGAGAGTTTAAAGATCATCTCATTTCAATACACCTGCCATGGGCAGGGGCAGCTTCCATTAGACCAAGTGGCTCTGAGGCCCTTCCAACCTGGTCTTGAACTTTTAGGGATGGGGCATTCACAGTAATAAACCAGTATCCCTTACATTTGAAACATTCCTTGGGGAAAAAAACCAACCTTAAAAAGCTCAATCTCTGGAAGTTTGTTGGAGTTTGTGTCTTGGTTTAGGTTGCCTTTTTCTTTTTTCCTTTCCAGCTAAAGTCTGATGGGTCATAATATTTAGCCTTTCCAACTGCATTATTAGTAAAATACAGGACTTGTGTAGGGTCCACTGTGAATCCCAGAATTCTGGTTGCACACTTAGGCACCGCCTATTCTTGAGCAGAGGAGGCAGAATATTTTCAAGGAAAAAGGGGGATAGAGGAACCACACAGACTTGTAGGCAATGAGATGAATAAATGCAAAGAAAATCACGCTGAAAAAGGGGCTGGAGGGAGGTACCCACAGAATCACAGTGCCGGGGGAGGAGAACACCAAATTACTCATCATGGGGAGGAAAACAGGGCTTTTTCAAAAGGAGGAATTTCTGAATAACAAGATAGCATTCAAACAATAAGGCTTTTCAGTAAATAATATAGAATTTTAATATGGCAATTTTTTCCTGTCTTAAGAGGATGCCACTTTATTTCTCTGCAGCAGTAGTTTTAAAGGCTTGAGGTGAGCAATGTTGCAGTGACACACAGTCCTAAATATCCTATTTTTTGACTTAGTTGTTCTTGTTTAACACCTCTGAGTAGAGACCTCTTGCAACATATGTTCCATTTTTAACAGAATGCACATAAGATTAAAACCAGTTCACTTACCTTTATTTTCCCTTCACAGTGAGGAAAACCATCCATAGGAGGCAATTCACACTGTTCCTGGGCTCCATTTATGAGATCTAAAGAGAAACACAGACCATAGCTGAGCTTCATTTCACAGCTCTGACAGATAGCCTGATGAATCCTGCCTTTTGTTTTCATGAATCCACAGCCCAGACTGACTGAAGGGTCCTACTGGGTAGGATATTTGTTACAATATTAAAAATCAGTGTGCTCCTTTTTGACCACATGAGAAAATGGTTGCATAGATTTCAACTCTGACTTGAAGTGAGAGTGCTGAATTACAAAAATTGATGTATAAAGACTCAAAAATTAAGCTCATCCATACTGAAAGTAACAAGAAGAAAATAATTTCCTAATCAAAGTGTGTTGGAAACTACTAAATTGCAACAATTTGTTTTCATTTGTCAAACAGTTACAGGATGTATATGGCTCTTAAACATAAAACTAGTTTTTCAAGCTCTGCTATCACTTTATCAAATACCCACGATCCAAAACTTGGCACCAGATATATGACCCAATTAATAAATGTTGCAATATGATCTAATTTAACAACTGAGTAGCACTACATCACATCTTACAAGAAATATTTCCTATGGTCTCCCAAGGTATTTTTTTTCTTCATTTTTGCCCATTTTAATTTTTTTTTCATTCTAGATTATTGCAATGCATTAAAGACTGTAATAAAGAGGAGGATTTCTAGCCCATGAGCCGAGGAAAAAGCAGCAGTTTTAAAGGACATTACCCCTTCAGCTCCAAGGGACTTTCTTGGAAGAACCTTCTAATGCAGGCCTTTAAGGCAAGAAAAATTATTACCATGGTGGAGAGATTCTTGCCAAAGGCAGTGGAGGAGGTTTTCAATTTAGGTAGTTCATCCCACAGCTATCTAAATTTTACCTGCATCATTTCTGGCTTTTTCTACAGCCAAGAATCAAGATCATTAAAGTCAGCCAGCCATCACCCTGGGAACACTTTATACTGTGGCAGTAACTGTGCACAATTTCATCCTGAATATGCTAATTAGAGAGCCCAGAAGAAAATACAAAAAAAAAAGTTGCAGTATTAGAATAGAATAGCGACAAAAATCTGTGGGTAAAAGTTAAAATGTTGCATTATATTATTATATGCAAACCCTACGACCTGATCTATCTATTTTCCATTTTTTTTGCAAATAGCTTCTTTTAAAGATAAGACTTGAAATGTGAGCGAAGCATTGCAAAATGAACTTGATGGGGGAAAGAAGAGTCATGGCAGGAAGTCCTCACTTCTTTGTCAGTCTCTGCAGCAGGAGAGATTCGACAAACTGAGCTGCACTGCCAGTGACAATAGCACTGAAGCAAAGTGGTTTGTACAATGACTTTGTAATTTCAAATCAATAAGCACTTTCAAAATATTCTGCCTATCTTCTCGTCCTTGTGGGGTTCTTGCAGACCAGACCACCGACATCTAAGGCTCTGATTTCTGCTCTGAATAAGAACATACAGAGCATGCACACAGATAGCAGCAATTTAAGGTATGCTCTCAATTCAGTCAGTAGAGCTACATAATAATAGGACTATTTGCTTCACTGCAGTTCAGGAATCAGACCTTCCACTTGCATCACACCAGAATCAGTACCTGGGATCTAACAGTAATGAAGATGCATGGTTACTATATGGTAATTTTCAATAATCAGTAAAATTCCATTAGAAGACCTTTATGGTTTAAAAGGGTTTGTGGGCTTTTCTTTTTTCTTTTCCTCCTAACTCATAAGTCTGAATGCAAAATAACATTTTTACATAAGGCATGTCAATTTCAAGATCTTCCTAAAAGAAAAAAAGACCACTGAAATCTGGTACAACATCATAGCTGCAGCATGACCCTAAAAAAAGTTAAACTTTCAGCACCATACTAAATTTAGGGTGGAAAATGCTGAATGCCTGGGTATAGCTTGCCAGCAAGAATGAGCCATGAATTTTGCCATTTAAAATAAAGAAAAATGTCTTCTATCTCAAGTTAATTATGCTATCATATGATGGCTTTCCTCTTCAGAAGGTTAGTCAAGCAAATCCTCTCTTCTACTTAAGTCCTATTAAGTACAGGGTAATACATAAGCACAAGCTATAATTCCTTATTTTACAGCACACAGTGCCAAGTCCATCACTTATATCATGTTTCATTTTAATGGGGATTTCATGGCCTGTTAAAGAAAGAAAAGATGGAAGAAAAACCCCCAAAATCCAGAGAACAGCCTGATTTTTAGTAAATACACAACTGCAGTTTACACGTTTGCTTCTGTCATGTGTGAACATGTTCTCTGCATCTCAGTGTGGTTTTGCTGAGAGGCAAAGACCTTTGCTGCTGTTCATTACTCACAAGGTTTTACCTGTAAGAAAAAAACAAAACCCTCTTCCAAGAGTCACACACTGCACCAGCCTCACACATCCACAGCTCCCATCAGCCGTGGCAGAAGCACACAGAGACTTCCCAAGCACAAACCCTGCCAGCCCTCCCTGCTCCTGTCCATCCCAAGAAGTAAAAAGGAAGAGAAAGACATTTTTCTCAGCACAAGATGCAGACTTTCTCAGGCTTCTGGTATCCCCTGTGGCCAGCTGCACTAAGGCTTTTTCAGAGCAGTCCCTCTATTGCTCTTCCACAGGGATGGGTTACACACAAACAGAGCATGGATCTCTCCGCGCTAATCCGTCTGTACAGGGAACATGGAACACTAATGCCCACCTTTATCACCTCTTTTTCACCATGGTGAAATATTAATGTGTCTGGGAGTATTACCAAGAGCATCTGACATCTTTCCTCCTTCTTACCAGCAACAGTAAACACTCCTAGGATTTGCTTTCCTCAAAAATATTCATGGTTTTTCTCCACCATAGTCCACAGACAGAGGAGATGCTTCACACAATCACCAGCTTCCCATTCAGCCTTACCATGGATCTATATCCCAAACACCTCCATCAGCTTTCACTTGCTTCATTCTCAGCTATTACTAAGGTAATAGCACAGCAAAGGCAATTCTATAAAACTTAAATATAAAACTGCTATCCAGAGCAGGAAAAAATGTAGCAATATGTGCATACAAGAGGAAATGAATGTGAAAGAGCAGAAGGAACAGAGAAATGTAATTCTGTTCCATCTGAGCATTCCCTAGAGAAGCAGTCTTTCCTCAGTGCCCATGAACAGGAAGCCAGCTGATGCAGTCAGACTGGAAACACATCTACATCAAGGACTGCTGTCCAAAGCAACAACTGCCTGCAGAAATGGGCAAGTCACTGCTGGTTTCCACACATAAGCCTGAGAATTCAGTGCAGAGCTCTGAATTCCCCAGTGAATAATCCTGACAGTTCCAGTCAACTACTACTTGCTCCGGTTGTACCCTTTCTTCTCGGCCACTGGCAGTGGGATTTCTAGGTTGAGAATCATCCCTCCTAATTTTCTCCTTAATGATCAGACCCTGTATGAAGAACTACTTTTCTGCTCCTCCTGCTGCTCGTTTGAACTCAGCATGGAGGTGTGCTTGAGCTTGTTGGTAACACCTCATAGCTGGCTCTCCTTAAACAGGAATCCAGAGCTGAACAAATCTTGTGTTTCCCGTGAGCAGCTGAGACCAAGCTCAACGAGACACCAGCAATTCACACTTCTGAGTGTGATCATAAAGACAGATGAAGTGCAGGAGATGAAGGAGTGGAACCCTGGGGATGCCAATCTTCCATCAGGATGCCATCAGGATCTTCCAAAGCATGAAAAGCAAGCATTAACATACAAGTCAAGACTTAGGAGGTTTTCATCAACCCCAAACCCTAATATCTCATGAGGATTCTTGTTAAAAAGTCTGGATAGATGTATTATGCTGTTAGCAAATTCATGTTGGATAATTCTTTCCTGAAGGGGAAAACTGAGCCAGACATTAAAGTTACTTTTGTTGAAAAATAGTATTTGAGAAACCACAAGAATTTTTACCCTTAATTAGGATTTATGTAATTTAAAATGTAAGCTCTGCAATCTCTTTTCCCAGCCAAAACTTAGAACTTACAGCCAAAAAAAGTTAGAAATACAGCTGTCAAGTTAGTACAAAACAAAAGCAGTTAATAAACACACTTTTTGCTCCTAAACTTTGTGTGAGCCATTAAATTATGTTCTACACACACCTAAGTGTTTTTGAATTCATGCATAGTTTATCTCCCCTTGACTGCTGTTATGAAAATACATAATTATTAAACATTTATCTCATATGATGTTACATTAAAAGTCAATGCATTAACACACTAAAAACATGAACACAGCACATTATAAACTTAAAAGCATGCAGTTGGTACAGACCATCCTGAAAAAAAAAAAGAAAATATTGATAAAACACCCACCAACTGCAGATTTTAAAAAACCTCTTTAAATACTGTTTGTGAGGTCCTGGGATATTTAAAATATAACTACCAAACTCCATCCTCATGTTTAGAAAGGAGCCATATGCTCCCTTCACAAATGATCTACAGCTTTGCACCAGACGTCGTTGGAGCACAGCAGGTGAACCTGAACTTGTGAACAATCCTCAGTTGTTTCAGTGCAAAGTCTGACACGTCAGCACCAACCACACACATCTGAGCTAAGCCACCAACCCTGCCCTGGAAAAGAAGCTTCTCTCTTGCTGCTTGCTATGAGCACTGCACCTGCTAAAGCCCCAGGCCTCCAGCACCTAAATACCAGCTCACAGATGCAGCTCTTCATTGCCTCCTGCATTTCAACTGCACAGGTTTTATTTGTAATAGTGAACGTTTACAACACCCACGTTGAGAATGATGTGGCTAAAAGCACAGTCTGTGGTAGGGAATTGATTTTTGTTTGCTTTCAAGTTGCTCTTTAATAAAACAGTAAAAATGAGCAATAGTAAGTGCTACATGCATATTTCCTCCCTTTCCTACATTGCACATTCTTCAAATAATGTGCTTTGTAAGACGCTAAAAAAATTCTGCTTCAATTTTCCTCCATCAGACAGTTAGGAAGTCTAGAAATATTCCACTAAGACAGTACTCTGAATAAGAGTTATAATTAGTCACTCAGCAGTGAGTGCTGTTTGATAGGTGCCCTGTTTGTCATAAGAGTTTTAAAATAGCAATATTGGTTAAAGCAAATGAAAAGGGCTGCAATACAGCTGAAAATGCAAGCTGACACCAGCAGCCTATCTACTCTGCTAAGGACCAGCTTGGTGTTCTTCTGAGAATAGAAATGTATTAAGAATTTAACACGACACTAAAAATGATGTACTTTGGAACCTTGAGGCTTAAACTCTGATTTTCAGACTAGTGCATATTAAAGTATTTTTTTATGATATACAGCACAGATAATAGCTCAATTCAAAAGTGTTCCCATCAGCAGATTTCATAAAATTCAGAACCTCTCTAGTATTATAAGGTCAGAGTAATCACATCCGATCAAATCTATTCATCAATTTTATCTCTGTTCTCCTTCTGGTTTTGATCATTAAATATAAGTACTATTCTTACTTTAATTCCTGAAACTGTTCTCTTGTTTTTATGTCAGTCCTGAAATCTGGTATCTGTGGTTAGACATAGACTGTGGTTAAGGCTGGTTTAGTTTGTGTAAGGTCTCCTTTCCCTTCTCCAACTAATTAACACATTCTCAATTCAATTCACATTTTTCATCTCCAGCTGGTAAGATTTCTTTAAAGAGAGAATTTGCAGTGTGAGCTGAAAGCACTAACCACATATTCAACCAAATGAGCTAAAGGTTTCAAGATTTTAAATGCAGAGCACAAAATGCTTTCTACCAACATTTTAGAGACTTCTGTAGCAAAGTGTTGGTATGATTTAAAGAAAATTAACTTTTCTACCTCTAGTCCATCCTCACACAAGCTGTGCTGCTGTGTTCCATTAGCACTACTGAAATCAATGCAGTGTTAGGAGAATTCAAGTAGTAGTCAAGTGGTTAATCAAAATGCAGCCCAGGGGACCACTAAGAGTCCCCTTCAGCATTATTAACACAGCTTTGCACTGCAGTGGAAAATATTCACTATTGGTCCCCTGCGCACACCACGCTGTGCTGCGACAGCCAGGTTTGAGGCACACAAAACTCCCCAGTTCCACACAACTGCCTTTGTGGGAGGGGGGAAATCTTAATAAGTACACATATACAGTGTGGAAAAAGAATACAATGCATTAGGCACAATAAACATGAGTCAAAGCCAAATATCTCCTCCAGGAAGCTGCTATCTTGACTATCAGAGCCAATGCAGTCCCACACCCTGCTACAACTGGTACACACTGGTGCCCTGTGGGGACAGTCACCTTGTGCTCTGACACAATGTGCTGACTGAAGAAAAGCCTACTCCAGTCCTCTCAAGACAGGAGGGCAGCTTTGGAATTCAAACCAACATGCAGTATCTTAGCTTTTTTAATCTCTGCAAGTACAGGACTATGGTGGAACTGTAGCTGCAGACCGCTAAACCCAACGAGGCCGTGTAACAAAATTAATCAGAGAACCATGGAAACAAAACATCTTGAGGTTACCTGAGTCCTTCCCCCCTGACCTAAAAGGATTCAGTGTGGCGGCCCCAAGGCTTCAGGAATAAGGACATGGAAATACCACCACAAAGGTCCTTCTCACCATAGTAACATTGTAAAAAAAAGCCTTGCAGCATTGCCAAAGCTGACTTGTCAGCCTGCCTTGCTACATATTCACGAAGGATGCCAGATATCTGACAGGCATCCAAGCCATCATGTCTTCAATGACAAGTATACACTGAAGTCTGCATCTTAATGAGTGACTTGAAAGATGTTAAAACTGAAGTTGTTAGAAGGGAACTGAACAGCCAACACAGCAGAACAAGTTAATGCACAAGGCAGCAAAGCTATGGAAGCTTTGAACAGACACACCAGCAATGTCCTCCCTGACTGTGCACTGTTCCATGCAGCAGCCTGAGCCTGGGCTGTCCTGAGGCTCTGCAAGGGCCCTCCCAGCACCAGCTGTGTACAAGGGGAAGGCTGAGGAGGATTTAACACAAACCTTCACTTGCTCATTTTTGTGGGATCAAAGATACACAATTAAAATCATTCAAAGCAGCACTTTTAAAGGCAAAAGAACATTTTGTAAACAACTAGTCTGGCAGTTTTCAGTACAATTATTATATCTAGGGTGCTAGATGGTCAAGATTGTCAAAAATTTAGCTTGTCACTGAACAAGCACAGAAAGAGCAATGACCATCTCTAAAGAAACCCATCCCACAACACAACACTAATTCCACTCCCATTGCTTACCAAAAATATCACATGAAGAAAACAGAGGACTGATTTTCTGATCATGTTTGTGCAGATTTCCTTATCTGATGAACCATGATAGTGCAATTCTGTCCCACAAAAAATCAAGGATTTCTTTTATCCTTATCTTAGAAAAGCACAACTGTTAAAAACTATATTGCCTAAACCAAACTGATCTTGTGCTTGTCACATGGAACCAAAGATGCAGCTACAACAGTAGCAGTCCTGTAGACAAGCTCTGCTTTCAAGTGCCATGGTTTTGTATTTCTCCCTTTCTGTTTAATCATCTCTACAACAGCAACTTTAAATCTACTTAGGGTATCATTTATGGCAGTCCCTTAAAGCTTCCTGTTCTAAAGGCTGATGAAAACTCTTATCTCCTAGACACCCAAAGTTTAGATTAATACTTTCCTGTGTGTATGGGAATATATTACTTCCCACAGATGCAGAAAGGATGGCTATCAAATATCTCAGAAGCTTTTCAGATACAACTTAGATAAATAGAAAAAAGAGAGAGAAGGAAAGACAGCTTTATTGCTTTTGAAACCAATCAGCCAAAGCTTTATAAGCATCTTTATATTATTGCATGATATAGCCCCACTGGAAGCAGGACTCTTGTAGAAAAGTCTGCTAATGACATTGCACTGTTTCACTGACAAATAAGGCTATAAACCACAATTTACTGCAGAGTTTTAAGCAGCAACTCAAGAAGCCTTTAAAAAAGATTATCAAAATTATTAAACATTATGTTAATCAGATGCTTCACAAACACTATGGTTGTCCACACAGAAAGACCAAAATTATTAACAATCGCTAACATGAATTTGTCTAAAGTCAGCATTAAAATATTACAACTGGTAAGGAGAGGAAGGGTAATCCTAACATGCTTGTTGTGATCACTGCATACTCTAACAGCTGAATGTTATAAAGAAAAGTATCATCTGTATTTGTAGACATACCTCTTTCAACTCCAGTAAAATGACAAACTGTTGGGTACCAAAAGGCTTTCACCACAATTTTCGCATTACCTCAATTGCTCTAACACAACTGAAAAGGGATGTTATTGAAATATTACAGACAAAACCAACATTGGTATTATCACAATGCCCTCACCTAGCTTATTTTCTGAACAATTCCTTCCCAACAGAGAAGATACTTATATTACAATTACGCTGGAATCATATGGCTTCCAGAGCATGCCGACAGGAAACTGCCACGAAGGAAGAAGTAGAGACAAGTTTTTCATTTCCATTTGGCTGCCTCTGATCTGAGTAATTGCCACTGATTGCTTCAAATGGATGAAGAGCAGGCACTTTAAACAGGGATTAGGTTCAAACTCTACTCTAACCCTAGGTACTATCCAGTCCAGAGGTACCCGAGCAGTGACATCATCCAGTCATCAGCACAATGCATTAATTGAACCTTAAGGAGCTCTTACCTAAAGGTTTTTCCTGTTGCTGCTGTTTAAAGGTTGCTTCAGACATTTTAAACTCAGGGTACCAAGAGTCAAAGGTAAAAAACTTGTGGCTCTGAAGAGAGGATTGTGTTCTTTGCCACAGAGCAAGCCTCGGGCAGTAAAAAGTAATGCAAACACTGCAAACAGAAAACTCTTACCAGGCTCCTTAATGCTGCTCCTGAATATCAAAATTGTGAATCTAGCCCACTCCAAGAATAATAAACAACATTCAAATCACCCTAAAAACTGATGAAAGATGTTTCCTTCTCAGGTAAGAACAATGAGCCTTTGCCTATAAATTTTAAAGCAACAACATGAGTGTACATGTTCCAATTACCTGTAAATCTAAGGAAATAACTCCCTTTTGCCCAGCTACAAAAAGAAAACATACAGGGATGTTTTTCATTTTACATATGTGGCCTAGAAACACTAACAGTGCTGTACTTGTTCACTTTCCATCTCAGTGGAAGTTTTTCCAAGATCTGGTGCTGGATGCCTTGTGGCAGGAAGGTGGCACAGCCTGTCAGCACCCTGCAGGTGCTGCACCTCTTCAGGTACTTGTTCCTGACCTGCCTTCAATTCTACCAAGGCAAGGCAGATTGGGGAGGAAAAGGTCTGTCTGACCAAGAGATATCATGACTTTAGCACCCTGGGACAGATAAATGCAGTTAGGACTGAGCAGCTGAGAGCAACTCTGCTGCCACACTGTCATCAGGCAATCACTTGCAAATCTGCTTTCCTAGTGTTCCACTGGCATTTCCCTACCAAAGGTAGCATTTGCTTCTCTATTTTGAGAATTTCAGCAAGTAACACCTTCTCAACAGAAATATTTATTTTTGCAGGAAACCCAAGGACAGACAAGACATAGGAGCACAGTTATCAACTTATTTACCAAGTTGCCTTAACTCTTCTGCTCTGTTCTCTTTTGGGACTGCAAAAATCACTGGACTTAGACTCAGACTTTCCTATGAGTCAGGACTGCCAGTATCTCTTTCAACTTGGTGGCAGAACAAAACAGTCCATTCATTGAAAACAAAATTAATGGCTTCAAATGTCATCTCAAAACATGTTTTTATTTTAACTGAATGTACCAGGTAGGTGATCTCTGTGTCAAATCCTAAGAGCCATTAAACACTGTAGGGAAAGACATTTTTAAATCATGACCAACAAATATAATAGATGTTTTCTTTCAGTTAATAATCAATAAAGCGCATATGGTAGAATGGCAGAGCAGATTGATACCAACCTAAATAAGGCTTTGAGAGAAAAGATCTCCCCAGTTTCATCATTCTAAAATGCAACTATTAAAAGCATGAAACATCTACTATAAACGGGTGAACTACTCCCTTGAGAAGAGATTTTGATTTTCTAATGGGTTACAGTTACCAAAGAAAAAAGATCTTCCACTAATCTTGGACTTCAATTTGTCATTGATAAAGACTAGATTTTGAATTTTGTTTTCTAAGACATTCCAAATATCTAGCGCTGAAAAATCATGTTATGCTCAAGAGAGAAAAGGATAATTATTTATTATCATAATTGCCATACACACCTGCTACATTAAGCTTTTCAGCTGCTCCTAAGCTGGGAGCAGAAGTGGTGGTATTGTTGGTCGAGTTTGCTCCTGTTCCATTAAGTACAAGATTCTCCACCTTGGACTCCAACTTCCCAATGCGCTGCAATATATTATCCAACAGGACAGCAAGTGTCTTTTTCAAATCTGTAAATGAAAATGAAAAGTTAAACTGCTTAATAATGCAGTGCACACTGGTCAGACAGAACCAAACAATAGATACAAGAATCAGACTGGAGATATATATATATATATATATAGATAGATAGATAGACATATATAGATAGACACATATACATACAAACATACATCACTTTCTCAGTGCAAATCTTTGCCATTAGCAGCTCTATGCATTCATGTTCCCCACTTTGTTCAGCCTCAGATCCAAGTTTCCTTGGCCATGGAACTTGTCAGCCTGTATATTTTATGAAGCACAGTGCTACTCGTAGATATACACATTCAAGGTGAAATGTGAGCCTTTACAGGAACAGAAAAATGCTTGCTTTGCAATGGCTCGAGTAATAAGAAGCTGCTTAAATAATAATGAGGCTAAACCTAAATCCATATTCAAACACTATCAGAGGAACTGTCTGTTGATACTCAGTCACCTGGGAACAAAAATCCCCTTCCCAAAAAGGACAGCTTTAAGCCAGTACAAAAACATTCTCCTGCACCTCCTCCATGTAACCAGCTTCTGCACTGGCAAATTAAAAATAGATGATAATTTCTAAAAAAATGTTAAGTTCAACCTTTTTGTTGTATTCACACAACACCAAAAATCACATTTCCTTTCTTCAGTCTGCTGGTGATTGTCTCTGTTTGGTGCGACACAGGGCTTCCTTGGCATGGAAGGCAATGAACAATAACAGGAATTTGCATATCAAATGACAAGACGGAAAGAGTTCTTTTTCCCTTATTTTTTTATTTTTCCTTATTTTTTCCTTATTTTTAAATTTTTTCTTTTTTTTTTTCTTGGCTTTCATTTTGTTCTGATTCCTTGAAGGAACACAAGACACTTTGGCAAGAACTGACGGCAAGAGGAGAAAACTATCAGACAAAACCGTATAATTATAATGGCAACAAGCCAAAGAAGATGAAACTATTGTCCTTTGTTCACTTACTCTTTTAAAGATTAAAGAATTTGGTACAAGGAATTTACATTATTTTTCCATTTAATTACATAAAATAATTTCATGTGTTTTGGTATAATGTATTTTCTGTTTTTTCACAACTTCCAAATCAAATAATATTCTGAAATATAATAAAAAACTTTTCCATACATCTGAAGACATTCTATTGTCTCTACAGCAGTTGTACTTTTGCCACATTCATTCTGTGCTTTTTTTTATTTTTCCTACGACTATCTCAATTCTTGTGCAAATGAGATAATAAATAAGAAAATGCTATTACTTTAGAAAGCTTATAATTGTTTTCTCCAAACAAAAGGAGAATCATGTTTATTCCATGGTGCCATAAAGAAAGTTTTTCTCATCATAAGTGTGTTTTCCTTTGTCCTGTAAAGATTAGAAGGAGGAATCTGAAGCACTAGTCCACACATCTGGACTATTTTAAAAGTGGTCCAGAAGTTATTTAATGGCATAGTGTGCAGAAGAAAAAGAAACTCTGGACATAACAGGAACAAAACCATGGTACAGAAGGAAGAAAAACATCAAGGAAAAAAAGTAGTAAAAAAACGCAGGAAACAGTGAGGAAGAAATGTAGCAACATAAAAGTCTACACTGCTCATAAAGACAAAAAAGGTTCAAAATTATTATTTTTTTAATTCTGATACCAACACACTGATATGAGAGACATCTTGTCAGAACAAAAAGGGAAGTGGAGGCTAGTTTGAGAAGGCGAGGGCAGAAGCACAGATTCACAGAATTTTTGTAAAAGAACAGTTTATGGCTATAAAGAAAAATCTAATATTCACTGTGTATATCTGAACTATAACTTTTAAAAGGAAAATATTGGAGCCACCTACCTGACAGGTGAATACACGGCAGAAATGAAAAGTGAGAAAGTAAACAAGCTGTGCAACCACAATTAAGGAATGACTGAAAACCTTTCAAGTAGGTAAAAGCAGTCAAATCCAGCAAACATTTAATTAATTCTTGAACATGGAATCACGACTGTGCTCACTTAAAGCAATCAGAGGATAACATTAAGAAATATAAAAAGGCTAAATAAGCAAGAGCATTAATTTTCACAGAATATTGAAGAAGCCTCTACCAATTATTATTAACATCAGTCATTAATGTGTTTATTTGTGAAGAGCTAACCTGATTATTTGCTAGCAGCAAGTCATTTGGTATGCCAAACAGGAAAAATTAACTTATTAAGTAATTACCTTACCCAGTTTCATAAACTATTATTTAATATGGTTTTATTCACTCACCCTAGTGCTTTTCCCCTGAAATATTTTAAATAACTGCATTACCATGATTTTCCATCTTTCCAAACTACTTGGTTGAAAACACCTGGCCAAACTTAAATTTTAAGTCTTTAATCTTAAAAATCTTGTCAGCCATGGACTTGAAATTGCTACACAAACCTTGGCTTTCCTTTCACAGAAATGTCACAAAGTTATTTCACCTGCTTCCAAATGCAGTTTAACTTCTCCTTGGGAACTTGACCAGTGTTTGGAGGCAAGTCAACTTGTTCCCCAGCAGGATTTGGAACAGGAAATTAATGCCACAGGCAACAAGCTGCAGGGGGAAGTTTGCCTATGGATATCCTGTACCCATATTAATCCAGTTACCTTCAATATCTGGCGCCAGATTGTTTGGGTTTTGCTGTCTATTTTCTTAATTCATCCACCATCAAGCACCCCTGCACAGTAACAGGACACTGGTAATGGCTATACAGCAGATAAAGTTTTGTTTTGAGCCTAATCACACAATCCTCTGAGGACCCCTACTTGCTCAGAGATCCTCAACGCAAATATTGATCTATACCACTCTGTTTTGCTTGTGTTGCTTTGTAAGGCTACGGTTCCAGTATAGCTCAACATGCAGCCACAATCTGGAGTTACAGAATAAGGGCAGGTTGTTATTTTAGCAATGAAGCAATTTAATTGTTCGCTATGTTGGGGATAATAATCTCATGCTTACAGGCAAACAAATGCACACCAACTCAAAAGACATGGAGAGAACCTTCTAGCAGGATATTTTCACTGCATGCACCAAAAAGTATAGAGTATTAAGAGAAAACTAGAGAAAAAAGTGCAGCTATTCTATCTGTTGCATCCTAGTCTATATTCTTTGTCTAAGCATACAAAAACTATCAACTCAATTTCTTCAGAGTTGAATATTAAGACAAGTATAAAAGAAACCAAATGTAAATGACTAATTAGTTTTCCAGACATTCTGCAAGTGCATAGGTAAGTTGGAAAGCAAGTGAGTCTAAAAATTGCTAAACAAGTAAGGTGCATTATGTGAACTTCGACTGAAAAGGAACCACACCTAACCTGAAAGTTGATTATATTTTATTTTTTAGTAATATTTTCAGGTAATATGCTTCATTCTTTTCTGCTTGCTTTGTCTGACACATGCACAAAAACTTAACTCTCATGATCAAACTGGAAGAGAGTAAGCATTAGAAACAACTGCCAAACAAAGCACTAAAACTCACAGAGTTCTCTGCCCTGAGGCAAATAGGATATACTTAAGCTTAATTTAGGATTATACCAGATAAATAAACTTAAACATTAAGTAAATTGACTGAACAAAGAAGTGAAATGGGAAAGAAGAAATAAATAGCAGGTCTCCATTTTAAACTAAGACAAGCTTTTCCACGGGGAATTTCTTGCATCACTGAAAGGAAAACTGAAAAGCCTCCCAACTTTCTTAAAAACACCAAAAAGTTTTTTAAAACTGAGTTCTAACAAATAACCTAAAGTATACTAGACAGAGGTACTAGATAGACATAATAAAAATTAGCAGACTCTGGAAATATAAAGTTTGTCCCACTTAAAAAGGAAGGCCATTTTCTCCATTTGTACAGAAAATGCATAGGGGTAAAGTACTGCTAATTGAGCGGCATTATGAAGCAAAATGTTTGGACAATTGAGGAAAAAGCCTTAATCAGATTATCAAATAATCCAGAGAACACACTTACCATATGCTGTCACTGTCCCAACATAAGGCCCATCAACCACATTTTTATTTTCTTCAGCTAATGCTTTGATGTATCTTTTGCTGAGATCCAAAATTTGCTCACGCAGGACTGAACTGCTTTCATGTTGTGTTTGCTGCTGAATAGTAAAATGCAGAAGCATCATTCCCCAAATAAAACCAAAAGTCACCAGAAAAAAGCCTAGTTTCTGAGAGGACAGCTTCCATGGAGAGAATGCCATGATTCCCAACAGCTTCACACAGTTACTACAAAGGTTCCTAAAGCATGAAGCCAAACAGCAAGTTCATGGTCCAGGTATATAAATATCACAGAGCAGGACTCAGTCTTATTCCAACTCCTTTGTCAACAGGTATCCGTGTTTCAGTTCCATCCTGTTGCAAGAGAAGAGAAAAAAACGCAGTTAGCACACCTGAAGTTTTTACTCCCCACTCTAGTTCTTCCCTCTCACTGGTACAAACCAGGAGCAGACAATGTTCTTGCTTTGTAAATGGTTAATTTGCATGTCTCATCATTGCACTGTAGCAGCCAGAGCAAAAAGGGGCTGAGAAAAGCACTGGAAAGACAACAAAGCAGGGGTGATGTGCCCGAGCAGGTGGAGAACACCTCACAGGATCTGGATCAAATTCCCTGCCTGAAGTGGTTTCTAAGCTGAATTTCAAAGTAAGGCTGCTGTAACATATTTAGTTGTGTGTGTGTATGCAAAACTTTGCAATGTTGCCAATGCAGCAATTGAAGACAATTCTCAATGTAATTCAGTTCTCAGAAAACAAGTAATTTTAGCTGGCAGTGACACTGCTCGGAGTTCCTGGCAGGAGCTACAGCATATGGCTAGATAGGTGATCAGGAAATCAGACTCCCTCAGGGGGAAAGAGGAAAGAAGAAATCTACATTATTTAAGCCAATACACTCTCCTGGCTTCCACTGCAAGCAGTTGGGAGGCTGGAATAATGTCCTGCTCCTGTGTGGCCTCTGCTGTGCAGTTACTCCTCAGCCATAAAACATACTCCAACGAGGTGGCTCTTTGCAACTAAATTGAAAGCACAAACTTCTGAATGCAGCAACATGTCTTTTATACATAAACTAATATTTTCAAAGCTTTTCATACACAAGGGAAAAGGAATTGTAATAGAGGCCTTCAAGATACAGTAGGACCAACTTTTGAAACTAAACTCAGTTATAAAACTTGGCATGAAGAATCCAAAGGCAGGAAACGGTCTGTGATGAGAGTTAGAGGCAGGGTCCTTAGCCTAAAGTCCAACTAGAAGAGGGGTAATTAAAAGGTAATAAAGTGTAACCTATCATGTTAGAACACAGATTTGGTAAAATGTTATCCTTTTAACTTCATAATGCTCCCAGACAGGATTAGAGAACATAATGCTCCCTTCCATTCTCTGCTCGCACAGATAATGCAGATGTTGCTGTGTTTTAATAGGATAATTACTCAGATCCCTGCTAGTAGTGCTCCCTGCTTGTTAAAATTCCCTGTAGATCTTCTGCTTCCAGTTGAACCAGGAGCTGTGCAGCTGGACAGAAATGCCTTTGGGGCACTTATCTTCAATGTGACTTGAGTGTGCACATTGCATATCGCTGATTAAACTGATTGTAGAGGTGAAGGCACATTACTTAAACTGAAAGCAGGCAAGGCAGACACCGTCCCGTGCGCTCACACTGCTAAAAGAACAATCTGCGGCCATCTTTTGCTTAAAGAGGAATAGGGCAGAGAAATTAATTGCAAGTACAGCTAAAAACATCATAAAGCCCTCAAGTTGGCTTTTTTCACGCTGAAAATATCTCGGGAAAGAAAATGAACAGTCTCAACAGAGAAAATTAAGGACTGTTTAATGCTGCTCTACATAAATTTCAGTTAATTTTCCAAGAAATGGCAGGGAGAAATTTTACTTCTTTCTGTTTGTTTAACTATAGTCTTGAGATATTTTTGGTCTGGCTGGATAGCAGAATATTGTTACTTCATTAAAAGCTGAAAGTTTTACTATTCTTTTGCGTTATTGGGTGTGAGAAAATATAGAAAAATCCATAGTCTAAAAAAATATAATGACTTTAAAAAAAAAATCTAAAATATTCCAGATAAACTTCCTCAGTGACTTAATTTCAAGTAAGCACTGACAACATCCTCTACAGCAATAAGAACTGTGGTTAAATAGTCAATATTTCTTTCTCAATTATCACTTGTTTGTGAAGCAGAAAACACTGAGTAAGAAAGTAAACCTATCACCACCATGTTTTAACAGACAAGTGCTAATGATTGTTTATGACTAGTTGATAATGGGGAAAAAACACCTCTGAACATAATTAACATTAAAAACACCAATTAAAAATGCAAGTATTTCACAGCCTTCTTTTTAAAGTTCTAGAACAGAAAGAAAGATGGTATAAGAAATAGTGTAATGACACTGAACTATGAGAATGATCTCCTTAAAGAGGTGTTGACTTTTCTGTTCTATTTACCAGCAGAAAAATAAATCCACTTAAAAACTGTAAGAAGGTAGATAGCAAATATTAAACTTTTGCCATAAGAAAGGACTAAAATTCAATGACAGACGGAAGAATGGCCCCCACTATTTCAACAAACAAACAGAAAACCCCAAACCCAAATATCACCAAGACTAATTTTTCCTGAAGCAATTTCATTGGCCAGCAACCTGATGAGCTCCCAACAACCTGTACTTAACTAATTAACTTTACAGCCCTGCTGGTGGCCATGGAGGTTTATAAAGTGCACAGCAGAATCCCAGCACTCCCATGGGCAGCTGCATTGACTTTGGGATATATTTAATAAATATTTATATGACTTTGGTATATATTAATCCCAGATCTGACAGCTGTCAAGGACTGCAACACAACTATTCTCCAGTTAATGATTACCACATACCTATAATGAGTCATTATTTGGTACCTAAGTGGACAGTGGACAGAAGATATCAAGGGGTGATGTGGAATGCATGAAGACAGCAGCACAGAAATGTCTCCATGCATTTCTGTTTTGACAGGAAATTAATAACTGAACTGAGCAAGAGCTGAAGCAATAAACACACATTTGTCTACCACAATCTCTGATGGATTTTGACTGACAAGTTATCTCTCTGCCCATACCAAGTAAGACATCCCAAAACTTCAGGTGGTAAGTCTATTTCCCTTATTCTCCTGCACATCTTATAAATGTTCCAAAGGAGGTAATCCTGTTAATTACTAAGGCTTTTTCCTAGTCTAGTCTCCAAATGCACATACCTAACAAGGATATGGACACCCACATTTATTTGTGCTTCTAAAGAATGACAGGTGCTTTTTTTACCCACTTCCCACCCCTTTTTTATGCTTTGGAAAAATGTGGTCCCACTCTAAGTTGTCTCTTAAAATAATTCCAGCACCCTCTGGAAACTGGATGCTTTAGTTGTGAGTTTGTTTGTGAAACTGTCAGGAAGATAATTTCTCCTGACTTAGTCAGAGCAGTTAATGTACAAAAACTAACACTAAGTGTGAAAAACAGGATGAAAGTGAAAGGATACATGAGGCAAGAACACCTCTAATAAACAGAATCTTTGTCAAGTTCTTTCTCAAATTCAACTCTAAGCAGCCAAAATCCCACCACAACTGAAACAACATTCTGTGGGGTGGCAGGCAGGTGTTTGGGACTGTTTTTAAACAGACTAGTTACAGCTCAACTCAATTCGAACACTACACTACCCTGAAAAAAATTATTCACATATTTCATTGAAAAAGGGCTAACCTTACACCCATTTAACCAGGCATAAGAATTTCAAAATACTAAAAGTACTATTATATAGCTTCATCAAAAACACATTTTTTCTGTTCTATATTTAATAAATCCTGTCCAACAGCTGGTCAATTCATGAGTTAGAGAGGATAACATTACCATGCTGATGTCATTGCTACAAAAGAAGCCTCACACTATTAAGAAACATCTCAGATAAGTACCCTAATTAAAGTGATCTGTATGTCAGGGGTGCAAACCACACATTTCTCAGCATTTAAAGACTTTACCTTTTTTTTTTTTAATGCTTAAAATAGAGTACAAATAGTTCATCTTCATGTAAACAGATTTTGGTGACACATCTCCACATAGTCCTCTTCATTTTTTAAGGAGGAGAATTAATCATCTACAAGAGATAAAGCTAAGTCTCTTTGTAAGTATGTACATATACACAGCTTGATATTCCCTGTCCAATCTGTACCTATATTAGAAATGGTACTTAGGGTAAGCTTGGAACACCACTATCCTCAGGATACTCAGAATTAAATCAGGATACTCAGGATTAAACCCTTCATCATCTGAATGCACCATTCATCAGTAGCTACGCAGTTCTAAAACCTTAATTGTCTGTAACCAAAACAGAAGCTCTTGCACCCATAAAAACAGCAGCTTGAGTGGTATTTAATTATTAGTTTGTTATAAACTCAAACCCAAGCAACCTTACACATCATGACAAGTAAACAGTATATATGTATTTTTGTACCACGTGGCTCAGTAAAAATAGTATTGCCACAGCTAGGAAAAGGCCTGTGCTCCAATGCCAAACATGCAAGTCCCAAATTCTGTCCTCTTATGCTTAAGAAATTATTCTAGGAATAACTGTATGAGCTAGAGCTGGGTACCAGGTGCCTCATGTTATAGCAAACAGCTTAGATATGAGATAAGAACCATGGGCTGGGAAACACAGGCACAGGTTGAAAGGAGAGGCCCCAGAACTGTGAGTTATTCAGTA
The DNA here is from genome assembly GCF_037042795.1 of Molothrus aeneus. Classification (NCBI taxonomy): domain Eukaryota; kingdom Metazoa; phylum Chordata; class Aves; order Passeriformes; family Icteridae; genus Molothrus; species Molothrus aeneus. The sequence continues at coordinate 32,067,715 of NC_089652.1, read as the reverse complement.
ATGGTCAAATACGATAGACACATGTGTCAAGGATGTGTCATCCAAAAGACACAACTTTGACTTTTGGGAAAAAACCCTGCTTTTCTTTTAACAGCAGCGAAAGCTGGAAAGGATAGTACTGCTTAGTATAAGAGATGGCACCTGTGACAGGCCCATCAGTGCTAAATGCATGGCACCAGCTCTGTGGTACCCTCTGCTCACAATTTATAATGAAACTTTTACACACTAATTGCTTTGACTATGCAGTAGTAATGACCAGGGATGAGTAATACCTAGCCTTTAGTAAGAGGTATTGTCAATTAATGTCAATCTACCCAAGTTCTGTGGTAAAGTTTAAAGCTGGTTTTAAACTGCTTTGTTCCATCAGCCTCCTAAACCTTCAGTCACAGCAATCTCCCATTCTCCTCTTACATACAACCATGCAGACACTCACAATGTGTATTCAGGTGCACTCATGCCACCCTGCCTGACCTATTTTCCAGATTGTTTCCTGAAGAGGGCAAGCTGCCCTCCTGTTTGCAACTGTTTGATTCTGCAGAACAAGCTGTTGCAGAGCAGCCAAGGACAAACACCAAGACATGAACCGCCTCTGTTCTTACCAAGGGCGTGCTAACCTAAAAGCAGATGATAATTCAAGTGTGAAACCAGCGGGCTGCCAGAACACCACAGCTACAGCCAGCAAACACAGGGTGAGCGAAAACACCTGCCCCATCCCAGACCTCCTCTGCTAAGGGGTGCCAGGAGTCAGGCTTCAAGCAGAAACTGATGCAATATGTCCTAAAATCCTCTAAAACCTCTTTTGTAGGAGTAATGAGTCCAAACCGGGAGTGCTACGTTTTAAGAGTTTAAGCCAGCCACACTTCCAGTATACATAAACTGGAATTCCAGGCTGATGTTAACCACAGTTCTCCTACTGCAGCTGTATTGTCTAAACAGATGTGCACTATACCCCAACCGAATGCAAATTCCTGGATTTCCTGGTATTGCAGTTGTTTATTCCTGGGGGAATATCCCAGCAGCTGTCCCACCCCAGTTGGCCAGTCTGTGCTCTGAAACAGTGCAATCTGTGCTGTAATTGTGAGATGCTGGCTCCCTCAGTCCTTTTGGAGGCTCAATCTACCTTTCCTTCTTTCAAACCACAGCATTAACAACGATAACTTACGGCCTCCTACTTAACGCAGGCAAGTGAAATCAAAGAACAGTCACATGCTCTGTTGGTAGAAGATAAGAAAGGATCAGAGAAGAGAAAAAGAAGCCTGATTCCTGATAAGATTACTTGCATTTAGACACGGTGTCTGCTCATACCATTGTCAAGTGTCTTTCTACCACACACATCTTGACTCCAGTACTGACACTGCAATTAATTAACTGATCCACTTAGGAAATGTACTCCATTAACATTAAACCATCCACATATCTAAACAAAACTTAGGGGCCTCAGTTACACTGAGTGTTCAGAAGCAGTTTAGCTGCTGTTCAGCCACTGCCCATGTCAAATGCATAAAGCAGAGGTCAGACAGCAGGACAAGCAAAGGCTGAATCCACATCTGCTTAGGGTGCCAAGGGCTGTATCCTGCCTGAGTGGGTCACAGAAACAAAAGAACATTCATTTCAATAGGTCAAGTCATAAATTTGAAGCCACTTCAAAACACTTGTTAATATTAAAGCAAACTTTCATTTAGTCCAATAAAAGCAGAAGTCTGATAAAAAAGCTGATAGAACATCCTGGGAGGAGCAGAAGCATGTGAGCAAAGCTGACAATACTAACTCAGATCTGCAAGTCCTAGGTCTAGGTGAGGGCTTCCAACTGGTTGAAGCTGTACATATTTCCTACACACCTCACAGGCTCCTCAGGAAGAAGAGGTAGCTGAAAAAAAATCATGCAACTATCCCAGATTTATGCCTACTTTTGCTAACTGCACATTTTATAATTTACATTCCTTAATATGGAAAATAAATGCATGAAACAATTTCCCTTAACTGTATGATGGAGTCTTAGTTTTGCTGTTCCTACTGCTGCTCAATTTTATTTTCAGCAATGTTTCTGCCAACCCATTCTCTTCTTGTAGCTGACAGATGTCACTGTGTCTTCTCGCTCACCACCCCTCTACAGCTGATGTGGCACCATGTCCCGTGCCTGAAGTGGCAATTTGGGATGCAATCCCATGGAGTGAGAAAAGCAAAACAACACTGGGTCACAACAGAAGCAGCAGGACAGATGGACTGAGGGAGACTAAGAGTATAAATACTCCAGGTTTGGGGTTTTTTTAGGTTGGGGAGGCATGTTTGCTTTTGTGCATGAGCATGTAGTACAAATTGGCAGGAGGTGGTGGGATGAGTTGAAGGAAGGGAAAACAGTCTCTGATAAGGTGCCATAAAAACAAGTAAATTTTCATCTTGAGCAAGCAGCTTGCCTTCACTTTCAAAAATAAATTCCCCCACTTAGAAACAATTTGGGTGGCATCCCACCTTAATTCCCCCATGTGGGTCTGTGCTTTCACAGAGCACTCTGAAGCGTTCCAAATTTTCTACCTAGCACATCACTTGCTGTAGTTCAGTCCTACAAAAATTAAACCATCTGATGTTCTTCCTTTCATGCTGTTTGCTTACTGTGATATTTCAGGGAGGAAAGAGTAGAAAAGGAAAGAACACAACAGATAAGGGGAAAAAGGAACAGAAGAAAATCCATAAGGAAAAATCCTTATGAGTTGAAATCCTTATGGTACATATACTGTTTACTGATTAGAAACACTCCAGGCAATGCATTTAAGAACATGATCACAACACCATCCTGATCTTTCAATAAACTGAATGAATGTTAGAACTAGGAACAGGACTTCAATGAACTTCATAAAATCAGAAATGTTCCTGACCTTGAACATTTTTACAGCCATTTACAGTCAAAGGATGTGGAATATTAATAACCTTCGTCTTGCTGCTGCATTAAAACCATATGCCCAAAATAGCATTTTCTCACTGAAAAGAACATTTTGGAATGTCAGCATGCTGACCAAGAGATTAAGAAGATTAAGAAACAGTTTTGGGTTTTGGTTGTTGTTTATTTTTGCAAGAAAGTAACTTACAGAGCCTGAGAGCCCCAGCCATCATCTACAAAATCACTAAAACCAGTGAAAAAAGTACCCATGAGCATGCTTTCATGGCTTCAAGAGTCCCTGAAGCCCACTGCACAAACAAACCTTTATGTTAGTTCATTAATTTTAATGAATTTTAAAAATAGGACTCATGGCCAATAAGTTTTATCCTATTTCTAGTGTGGATAAAGTACATCTATTTTTCTCTTCCCCTCTTTGCAACTCCCCCCAGTGAAAAGCTAATATATGACATCCTCTTCTGTCATTCTCAATTTTACATTTGACACTTGTCCTCTGAAGGGTGAAATCATGGCACCTGCAGAGAAGCAGGGCCTTGCCCTTTTCAGATCACCTGGATGATCTCCACAGTCATGAGCAAAACCTCCTTGGTCCCTACACAACAATCCCATGTTCTGGTAATGCTTTCCCATTTCTTTAGTGCACAGAGTATCTATGGCAGCAAGAGCTGCAAGCATTGCTATGAGCTTATGCAGAAAGCTTTATTTATTTTTAATGAATAATAAAATTAACCTTAGCCTATAATCAAAGCAACCAAATTATGAGGCACTCCAAGAATGACTAAGTTTATTACATAGAAATTGGATCCATTAGCTCATTTCTTGCATCAAGCTGATACTCCAGGCTCCAATCTCACCCACTGCCATTAACCACAAATCAGCCTGTTACATCACATCTTGTGGTCTGTCCAAGAGGAAAAACAAGCAGCTCTCAACAGGAGCTCTGTCCAACTCTCAGAGGAAAGTCAAAACCTTCTTTGTAGTCAGCAAGAAAGCTCTCATGACTGTGGATGCCCAGCTATCATCCCCTCTCAAACCCATGGTCAACACACTAAATGTGGTCTTCAGCAATTGTGCTGGACCCCAGACAGAGAGACAGACAAAAATAAACACAAGTTTTAAGGAAAGATCCAAAACATGTTCATGCTCAAAGTACTCACTACACCTTAAGGGAAAAGTTTTTCAAAAATAGAAAACAAAGAATATAAGTACATCTGTATCAAACAGTTAATTATATTGAATTTTCCACCATTTTCTGGGAATTGTAGATAATCAAAACCAATATAAATTCTCATTAAATTTGGTTTAAATTAATTGTTGCTACAGCATTCTATACACAAATTTTTTGCAAATGACAAATACCAAGGGAAAAGACAGCAGAGTCATATTAAAATAGAGGAAAGCAGAAATAAATATATAGAAAATGTTTATGTGCATACTATTAAGCAAGAGCATATCAGATCACAGGGAGGACAAAAAAGTAAACAGCAAAGCTGAACATTAAATGAGTCTTCAGAAATATTTATCTTTTGTTGCTTTAGAATTTCTTGAACTTGGGTCAAAGTATAACATTTCTTCCAATGGATTTGTTCTTGGCAAGCATGTTGAACACATTCCAGCTTATGTGGCTAGACAAATGGCTGAAAGCACAAGCTGCATCTCCAGAGAATAAAATTTAATGGAATTAAAATTTCACTACTGTCACCTGTTTGGAAGCAACAGTGCTGCTGATTATTCAATCACTCTGCATTTAAGACCTTTATTATTGAAAGGATGAAATTTTATTTTGTAATCTAATTCAAAAGTTAGTAGGGCAGCTAAATATTTTAACTTCTTTCCTGCATATATCCTGTTGCTTAACACTGGTATTTTTCAACAGCTGATAGCACCAAAGATTAGAGAAGCATTTTTAATTGAAATAAAAGAATGAAAACTGCCAATGTTTCTTATTTCTCTTTGTAAGGAGCAACAATTTGTCACACAGAGGTGTCAAAATATTTAAAGGGACATACATGAAGTTCTGTACATGTGCAATGAAGCCCCATTAGAAACCTACAGTTACAGAAGACAGAACCTTATAGCAAAGGGCTTGAAAGTAATGTTAAGAGGAAACATTAGACAAAAGTTTCACTGTCTACACAGTTCTGATCCATTCAGCCATAAAGTAGTAACAACATGAGCCTTCACACAAAACCTCTGCACATGAGTCTTACAACGCTGTTAAGAATTGTAAAGCTTTGTGAGAAAATATGACAAATACTGAACAACGTGGCCATGACCCCAACAGTATTTTCAAAGGAGAGCCAGGTGAGGGCAAGCATAACCACATTCTATCCTGTCACTGACTGTAACCACTGCACTGCTGGGAGTGCATCAGCTTTCCAATCATCTGCAGGATCAATAAACTACACAAATTTCCTCTGCAAATGAATGAGCTGTACTTAGTTTATCACGGGGCACAACTTCTGAACTATTTTGAGTAGGTGGAAAACAGCCTTCCCTCTTTCAGCATCCCTAGACAGCTGTAGAACAACTTGTACTGGCAAACTCTGAGGAATAGCTCTGTTTCAGCTGTAGCCCTTACAAAGCTAAATGGGGAAAAAAAAGAAAGAAGTGACGTGTAGAAAACAGCCGGCACAGGCAGCATAAGGAAAATGAATTAGTAATAGGATTTTGCTGTTTCTCCCCAGACTACTGCTAGGAAGGGAGAGGCAGGACAACATATAACCCCACCACCACGATAAAAAATAATGTGAAAATGTCCTAGCAAGCAGCCCAGGTTTCTGATCTGATGTTTTGCACAACACAGTACTAAAGGAACAATGCAGAACTCCCTAAGCTCTCCTCATCGCTTATACACCGTCATTAACAGCAACATTCCTCTTTTTAGCCTCTCTCACTCCCAGGTTTTCAGGTTCTCTAGATAAGCTACTACTCAAAAAAGCTATTTCATCTGCTGGTTCTGGTCCACACTGCAGTAATGGTCTGGGTAATGAACTTTCTTTAATGCCTCAGTGCTTTTAATAAATAATCCTAATTACAAGGCCTTCTTTCCAAAGCATGCTTTGTTGAAGCTATTATCAATACTCCCATTCCAGGTTTGGTAGCAAAAGTAGCTTCATTTTCAGTGCTGAAAGCAAACCTTTATTCCCCCTGCAATGCAGTTTCAAAATAAATGTATGTTCACATCTTGGAAAATTTAATTATTTACAATATTGAATGCTTGAGTAGTCATGAGCTTCCCCTTCCTTCTCCAAAGTTTTAGATAAACTCGAATAAGAAAGTGGTCCTTAAGTAAATCAGAAAATAAAGCCTGAGGTCTGTCTTTAATAGACATAGAATCACAACTTAGGTCTTGAGATCTCTCTTTATGTGAGCAAATACCACAGCAGAACAGGAGCACATCTGTAAAAGAACCCAACAGATTTTGAGGACGTGACATTCACACCAAAAGCATTTCAGCTCAGAGGTGTGGGTGTCTGTCAGCACTGGTGCTGTGGATTCTATCTAATCTGGCTTTAGAGAATAAATACCAATAGTTCGAGGACATCACTTGCATTCCTGGAGTATTTTCATTACAGAGCAACTCAGTTTGTGGTCTCCTAGAGTACTCCATTATGTGTGTGTACATATAGATAAAAAAATGAAAGTGTTATTAGTGGGTTATCAATTCCAAAAGCATGTCTCATGCAAACCCATGCTTGAGCATATTAAACTTCTCTGAGCTACCAAACACATTCATGTCATAGATATCATCAAGAAAATTGCCAAGTAAGTAAACTCATAAATCAATTGCCTTATTCTCTCAAGTAACATAATGCAATTTGTAAAGTTAATGGCCAAAAAGATATAAAAAAACCCTATCGCTTCCTTTACATGCATTTTGGTTATGGATCAGCACACAACTGCAGATTTACTAAGAATGCACTTGAAAACAGCTCAGCTCATGCATGAATGAGCTTTAACTTTATCCAAAAGGGTTTCTTGAGCCCTTGTAGCTCTGTAACATGCTACGGCTGCCCCAACAGGTACTCCCCTTTTACAGCCCCCAAACCATTGCAACAAAATGCAAATACTGCAAAGATGAATACCAATTCAATTTTCTGCATTTTTCTTTTTTCCACCTCTTTTACTTTTTTCTTGTTCCCTATCTTCCCTTAGTGTAGAAGCAGAAGCTTTCTCAGCCAGCTACTGATTCACAGAAAGCTTGTAGAAATTTCATCACCAATTTGACTGAAATTCCAACAGGAATTGGAAGTATGAAGGAAAAAACTGTATGACTGAAAGAGTCTTGTTTCATTGAGAAGTCACAATAGAATAAAATTAAAGAGGCAGAAATTCTGTGTTCCGCAATCTAGGTGCAATAGATTAGAGATAAATAATATTACCAATAGGAAAGCAGAACTAAGCTCTTCCTTTTAATTATGAGCAAGAACTTGCAAATTTCATCAGCATTTCATGGATGCAGTAATAGATAAAATTTCAGAACAGAAGATAGGAGAAGAAAGTTGTAGACAAAACAGTAGGTAAGCTTGAAAATCTGATGAGTGGGGAAATCACTGTAGGAAACACAAAATATTAAGCTGGTAAAGAAATTGAAAGATGAGGAAAGGGGAGGGAAAAAAAAATGCCCTGAGTGAGATGAGGTAAGCAAACATCTAAATGAAGGTCTAAGAGGGTAAAGGACATGAATGTTAAGGAGATGTAAAGGTACTAACAGGGAACAGCCTGACAGACAAGGGCCACACAAACTGAATGGCTGAATACACCAGGTCAGGCAAGAACAAGAAAACACAGAACCTGAAATAATCCTAAATCAATACTGTGAGTGATTTGCCAACAAACACAGACTACAAGTGCAAGTGGCAAGGCAGAACGAATGCATTCCCATAAACAAATAGGACTTTAACCACTGATAGAGGAAATAGTTTGCTTGTCAAAAGTTATCGCTGTTTCCTGATACACTTCAGCTGCTACAACTTTCATCTTGAGTGGGAAACAGGTGGAGCTTTTAGTTTATGAGAAAGTCACAAACAGTGAATAGAACTTGCTATATCAACACCTCCCTTAAATATAAAATATTTAAGATAATGGGGAAGGTTATCAGAATGACTATTCCTCAATATTACCATTAGTCTTATCAATATATCAGCTTCACCAAAAAAATAACTTCTTATAGGGTCAGCTCTCTCTGTAATTTATATTCCAAAGACTTGCATCGATTCAAACCATAAGGACCCAGTCCTTAGGAAATAGGGTTTGTTCCACTACATATATATACATTCACCAGTATAATAATTTCTACAGCTTTCAGCAGTCCTCAGGGCCAAAATGCAACATTACTTTTGCATAAGACATTATGGGTCTATGTAGATGTTGCTTCATAGGCAGTAAGAGGATTCTGGAGGCAGATGGTAACAGGAAACAAAACCACAAGACATTGCAAGAACATATTCAAGATCTACATGGAAGATGATGAAAGTATTTGGTATAAATTACATATTAAGCATTTATGGCTCAAGAAGTCCAAGGTCTAGGGTCCCATTTCACTGAATTTGGCTCAAGAAGTCCAAGGTCTAGGGTCTCATTTCACTGAAATTGGTGAAAATCATCCCATGTGGTCAGTGACAATTCTCAGTAATACTCTGAAATGTCTGAAAACCATCCACCCTCTTTCACATATTTGACACACAGAGCCACATCGGAGAGACACTCAGAAACCCCACACACCCACACAGCTAACCACAGGTGACAGAAGAGAGATGACTAAACATCCCTTTTAGACTTTGGTGCTTTCCATTAGCTCCTCCACTCCTATTCTGAGAATAAATTCCCCTCAATGCTCTGACAATACATAATTAATTACATTTATTGACACTGAGGTTAGAGCATGAGTCAAATGTTGTCACATTAAATATTGCACAAGAGTGCCATGAGGCTTTTTTGGATACTATGAAATCTGAAGATGTCCAAAAAGATGTTTGTAAACCCACCCTTGTGCAGAGTCATGTTTAAGCGGTTTTTCACAGGAATCAGCTGGCAGCTCAGTGCCTGTTACTAGCACAACACCACCTCCCAGCCCATGCACTCCCCCCAAAATTTGTATGCATTCACTTGATCAGGCTTTCAAATTGCACTTTTCTAACAACAGAATATGCTTCCTGAAGGTTGGTAAACATGCTTGATCACCAGCAGCCACGCTCTAGAGCTTGCACTGGGAATCTTTCATGTTTCAACAGCTGGCTGTGTAGTGAGTGTCAAGCAAAGAAACACTCCCTTGCATAACACCCTTTTTGCATTTTTATATAAGCACTAACCAAGAAGCACATACTGCTAGAGAACAAAATTATTTTGCTGCATATCAGATTTTTCAAATCTGATAAAATTTACTTAAGTATAATTTAAATAACTCATCTTGCTCTTCTCCCCCTTTGCTTATATGCCATCTAAACCTCAAATGCAACAAAAGAATAACCCACCAAATACTTGGTACTTTGCAGAGCTTTGTAGAAGCAGCAGCTCTCATTATTTAGTTTTTAAGTATTATAATGCATGAAACTTCATTAGATAAAATATCTCATTATTCCCTGAAGGTCAGCCATTTCTGAGGCAACTCTCAACAGTCAAATAACACTTTCATCACTTTAAAATAATAAATTTAATGGGGCAAAAAAAAAAAATACACAACATATTTGGCATGTGTATATAATGATTAAAGAAAAAAACACCATACAGGACTTCTTGCAAGATCTGCTTTACAAAATACAGAAGGAAACTATCTTTCAGACTGCATGATAATGAAAAATAAAATATGGTGGATTGGCATTTTCCCCCACTTAAGTCAACATTTCTGTTTTTCTGGACAATAGGGAGAAGGAAGGACTTTGAAGGACAAAGTAGGAACCACAAATAACTCAGATCTAACATTAGCAGTGGGTCAAAGATAAATGCTTAAGAAGTTTTATGTGCAAAACTGAAGTGACATTGCGAACACTGCAAGGAAATAAACATCAGGAAGATTAAAAATGCAAGCAAGCAAGACTTAGAGAAATGTCAGCAAAACCACTTGCAAAAAACTTCCCCACACTACAGCTAATTCCAAGGAAGTAGTTTTTAAAGTACAAGAGCAGAGAATTTTTCCCTTTCAAAAAGATAAAGGCGCCAAGACATCCCACAATTTTTATTCAAGAACCTTGACAAGAATTCATTTTTAAATTTAGTGTTGCATAACTCCAAAAAAATAGTCATCCACTGAATTAAATTTGCTTTAAATATATTCACTAACATTTTCTATTCTCCATCCTTTGCTGAAGTTGTTTTTTTATTGCAATATGGCAAGAAAGTTTTGGAAGCTCAAATCTGGAAAGAATATTAAATTAAATACCCGTTGTGCAATTTTTCAAGAAAAGCAAACAAATGGGACCAGCTAAAACAGAGTAAAACAAAACCCAAGCAAAAAAAGGATTAATTGAGGCGAAGAAGAAAAGTAGTAACCCCTAGATTTCAACAAAACACATTGCCTCATGTACCATTTACAACATAATCAGAATTCAAAGGAAATAAAATGTATAGAATTTGTAAGAAGGTAAGGCTGGTTACAAATTCCAGTGACACAGACAATGCATTGATTTCCATTTGACCTAAGCTTTCAATTAAAGCAGGAGGGAAAAACTATACTGTCCAGCAGTATAGTTAAGGGTTAAATTGTCATGAGGTTTTAAGTCAATAAATAAAATGAAATTACAAGGACACACCACAGCTCAAGTAATAAATATGTGTGAAATAATATAGACATATAAATGCAATTCCTGTGAATCACAAAAGCCCCACAATCCTGACCATATTTTTCACAAGTCCAATTGCAATCCTTTTGTGTATTTTTCTGCTTGGAAAGTCAGATTTTAGGTAGCGAGATGCATCAAACTGGACAATACAGTATAGGCCACAGAACAACAAGAGAAATTTTTAAAAAAGAAGAAAATTACCACAGCTCCCTCCTTGCCAACCCTGGTTTTCACTGAGGTACACATTGAACACCTCCTGTCATACAGAAAGGTTTTGAAAGCCACACCTACCTCTCCAGACTGGTATTGGCACCGCAGCAAATCCTGCTCAAGGATTAGGAGACTTTGCTCTCTCTGATACCAAGGACAAAGCTCTGTCTTGTGCCCAGCAACCAAGCCATGCAACCAGAGATAAGAAGGTGGGGATGGACTGGACCACAAAGAAACAAACCTCAGAAAGCATTGCTAACAAGAGTGAGAGTCTCAGTTCCTTCTGGTCCTGTAGGCATCACAGCAGAGCAGAGTTCTTAGAAGAGATCTGAGAATGGTCAGGCTTTGCAGAGATTAAAGGGAGATTTCTCATCTGTGGCTGGGAGGAAGAAGGCAGAAAGCAAAAAGATGCTTTTCACAGAATGGATCTACAGGCAAAGCCACCGTGGGCAGCACCAGGCCTGGGGGAGGTAGGAAACCTCCCAAACCCTGCTGGGGAGGAGGATGGGCACAGGAATGTGAAGACAAAATGATGATGTGTCAGTGGGGGAACAGGAGGGGAGCAAAGGATGGGAAAGGGAGCATGGTCAGACCAGTGTGTACAGGAAAATACAGGGAGCTGTCAGCACAGCAAAGCCAGAGAAAATCCTTTTGCACTAAATTGAGACTAGAAAGGGGGGAGGTGTGTTTGCCTGTTAAAACATTTATGGTACATGACAGGCTATACCTCACATAAAGTGTGTCAAAACTCTGCAAGACTCATGCTTGGGGTCTTTCTGCCTTTTTATTCTTATTTTTAATATTCTCACATTCAGAATTTGGAAAGAGAGGCTGCTACTGTGGCTAGGAAAGAGTGGGAATGGAGATGAAAACAAGTTCAAGAATATGAAGTTTGATTTATTAGCCTAGTGGAGGCTTACTGTGCAATATAAGATTTACATGCAAGAGTATGTCACTGCAAAATTAATACTAATTTACAGGGTATTTTTCTTCAATCAAAAGCTCTATTACTATCTACATTTAATCACTATAACTATCAAGGAATGAGAAAAAAAATCTGAATCTTTGCCAATACCAACATCTTCCTTTACTACAGAAGTGTGCCTTAAATGGAAGTAGCACAAAGAAAAATAAGGGGGTTTTTGTCAGTCATGCCAGATGACTGTCAATAAAAAAATGCCTAGAATTTCTTAACAGTTTCTAAAATATTTTTCCTCCTAAATTTCAAAGAATTGAGTCTCAGAGGTGCATCTACAGAAGTGTTGTTTTTATTTTAAAAAGGCTGCTTTTTGCATTTATCATTAACACTTCTAAAGCACAAAAGGTCCTTTTCCTGAATTTTAATGTATCCAACAGGTTAAAGAATCCTAGAGAGATCCTTCATGTTATGCAAAGTACTGTCCTTGAAAGTTTTTGTTGTTTCTACTTTTGAGCCTACAACATTAGGATTTCTTTTAATTAACTGAGAACTATAAGACAAGCTAGGAGGGGGGGAAAAAGTCACTTTAATTATGGCAACTGTCAACAGCACAGCAAGAATTTTAACGAAATCTCAATAAATATGCAAAGAGACGTCTAAGAGATTTATGAACACACTCAAATACCCAACTAACTCCCACAGCATTTAATGAGACACTCCTGGGTAGTCCTGTAGGTGTCTGAACACCTTCTACAAAGCAGATGCGGGGAATGGCTGAGCATAATTCACACCTGTAGTCCCCATCAACGTCAGTGTGGTGTGGTGGGCTTTTGGCACCTCCAGAAAAGCCCACACATTTAAGTCACTTCTGATTATCTCCATCTGTGCACATTTATTCCTGTACAAAATTATCTCATCTCTGTTTATAGCTTAAACTTCAAGCTTAGACCTCGGGCTCACACATGGAGACAGGAATACTAACAGCAATTTATAAAAGAGTAGGAGTGAGGCTGGAATTTTTCAGCACCAGCTAATTTCTTCTTTTTCCCTCCCCACATGCTTCTTAATGTGTTAAAGAGGGAGCGAAATAGAAAAAATTTCTTCAGGATTTGGAATATTATACTTGCTACATGGAAATATAAATCATAGCTGTAACAAGAATTTATGAGAATAAAAAAAGTTTGAGATTTGAATACTGGTACTGAAAGTTATATTTTCAGCTACTCTTCGTGATTTGCTTAAACATGGAAAAACATTAAGAGACCTACATTTTAAGCTTTAAGTATTCTCAATTTTCCTCATAACAAGAAATTAAAGTTTACAGCTCTGCCTTTTTACATTGTATCAGTTAAGCACCTGAATTTAAGATTTTTTTTAGTAGTGCATTTTATATGTTATTAATATAAATACCTTCATAATTGATACCATATATTAATAAAATACTATTATAAAATACTATAAATATTATATAGAAAAACAGACTAACATAATGAATGAAGAAGAATCTGAAGTATATATATACATAAATATATATATACATACACATATATATATATTTATATATATACATATATATTTATATCTATATATACACATATATATTTTTATATATATACACATATATATTTATATATATACACACACACACATACACACACACACATATATATATATATATATACATACATATATATATATGTATGTCAAGTCATTTTCCAGCACTTGACTTTTGAGAGGGTGGTCAAAATCTGTTTAATTGTGGTATTCAGAAAAGAACGTGATAACTTCAAGGACTATCTATTCCCATAAAAAGTGTGTGTATATTTAGTAAAATCTTTCTTGGCATCATTTTCAGAACATTCATCTTAACAGATGGAATAAAAATGTGGCTCACAGGCAGGACAGACTGACCTTCCAGGACAGGACTCATTTAACCCACAGGCAGATGGGACAGCAGAGTTTAGGAACAATGCACATTTCTGTCTTCAGTTGGTTCAAAAAAAGTTTTACTGGGTCAGTCACTCAAATCTGAAGACCTAATAGTATTACAACTTCCTCAGGTCCTGCAGAATCATAATAAATCCAATAAATACAGATATCACAGCCAGGACTTGTGCACCAAAACGCTGCGCCCCCTGCAAGGGGATTTATTGCTGTTCCAGGAGTTCACATTGCTAAGAAATGTGGTCTTCATGAACACAGGACAAGGACCCTGCAGAGGCTGCAGCAGGCAGGGACTGCTGCTGTGCTCCCTTAGAACTCCTCAGCATTGCACAGCTGATGGCACAGTGACAGCCCACAGGGACCCAGCCCAGGCTGCAGTCAAGGAAAAGAGACAGAGATCAGCAGACTAACATTGGAAAGCCTTTTATCCTGTGCAAAATGAAGTAGATTTAGTTAACAGTAGAAGCAGGTGAATGGGTGATCACTGACAGGGTTGTCAAGCACTGGCACAGGCTGCCCTGGGAAGTGGGGGAGCCACTGTTCCTCAGGGATGGAAATGTCACATGGATATAGCTCTTAGGGACATGGTTTAGAGGTGAACTTGTCAGCTACAAAAAAAATAAATCATCATGGCTTGCAGCACTTTAAGAGGGCATAATTTCCATCAATCAGAAATCCATCTAAATGATGTTACTCAAACTGAAAGTGCATTCATTTACAGTACAGAGAAAATGAAAACTACTATAAAATCACTTACACTCATGCATTTTTCCTTTTTTTTTTTTTCATTCTTAAGTAGTGAAAGTAGCAGATAGTTCATTTAGGAAAATAAAACATAATACACTGAGTGGTTAACACCCCCACTGAATGCACTTAGGTCTCTTTTTATAAAAGACCTTTAACAATGTACTCCTTGAAGAAGTAAAAGTTTGACCCCAAATCAGCATTTCTCTGTTTACATTTCTGTTTTCAGCATTGTGCCTGATGTCTCCATCATCCTTAACCCCTACTGCAGTGCCTGGCAATGACCCATTGTTACAGCCTTGCAAAGTGACAGAGTATCTCTTGCAATTTCTGGTTTTGAAAAAAAAAGAAAGATTGGGAAAAAAAACCTCAAAAACTCACTTTCAACTTGTTAAAAAACCATTCATTTGGCTGAACATGAACATGGTGTCTCTCAATACAAAAAGTGTCCTTGTTTTCCAACACCTGTTAAGTGGTAACTTGCATAAAAGCAAGACTTTTTTTGACAGTGTAGGATTTCATATCCAGCTTTTAAAATGGCAGTTGACCTCCCCTTGCCCTTCCTAAGTATTTAATTGCCTTAGTCTACTGACACACTGGGCCACCGTCACATAAATCTCACCCAGCACACAGCCAATACTTCTACTTTAAAATTTGCTATTATATTATAAGAAAGCCTTTTTTCTGTGTTCTGCTTTTAGATTTAGATCACGTTTTTCTCCATTGCTGTAAACTTTTTATTTGGCTTTGTGAGGGATTAATTAAGTCCATCACACAATTCAAGTAATTCAAACAAATACTACAAGGTTTGTGATAGTACTCACTGACATAGATGTGTATGTCGAATATACAAGAAACACATAGAGCAAATTTATCTTTAAGTATTATCTTAAAGCAGCTCAATCAGGAGGAGTCTGTCCCTGTTTTCTCTACACCTCCCCAATCTGACATTCATAAAAATTAATAAGACTCCCCCACAAAGTTTCTGTTCTCTGGGTTGGACAGTCCCAGCTCTCTCAGCCTCTCATCCCATACCAGATGCTGTAGTCCTTACAGGTATAACTTCTCCAGTCAAAAGTTAAGTAGGTAAGGCAACTCATTTTGACAGAGTGGAAAACCACTCAAACCTGAACACTTCAAACCAGACATAGCACCCAAAGTGGTGCACATTAACATGAGAATTCTAGAAGTATCCATAAATGTTGTGGCAGCAAATCAGTTACTATTCCTGTTAGCATGGCATCATCTGTGAAAAACCAAATACTATTCCCCACATAGATATGGTACTTCTAATACAGAATAACATAATAAGCATAAAATGGCTCAGAGGTTATGCACAATTTACAGCTTCAACTGTGTTGTTAACTCTGAAAGTGTTTTAAAAAAAACAAGATATTTTGATGCTTCTCACACTTACTTGAACTATACTATTACTATCATAAGCCTTCATTTGCCCATCTTGATCTGCTGTAAGTGAAATATTTTCAACACAGTTGTAAGTACCAAAGAACAGCATCAACATAAGTCTGTATGTAACCAAACTCAGAGTCAGCAACAACAGCAGCAGTAAAAGTCAACCAAATGAGAACACACACATTGGAGACACAGCCCAAGGTACCAAGGTGGTACACTGTATAGGCTTTTAAAGGCTTACTAAAACTTCAAAGACTAAATTAATAAGTTTCATGCTTCAGATATCTATTCCAAACATCTTACTTGATTTATGCACAGTTGGTTTTTACAAACAACCCACACAGATAAAGAATTTTGGACCTAATAGTACAAATTTTGCAACCATTTACTAGAAAAAGCCATTAACATCTTGCAAAACCTTTTTTTCCCTCCAAGCAATAAGCATTCCTTCATCAACACAATTTCTAACACGTAAATGAATGTATTTTGGCCTCAAATCTTGGCTGCCTTTATCTGAGTAAATGATACAAGCTTTTTGAAAATGCTTTGAAAGAACTCTCTATCCAGTATGAAAGAAAGGACAGCCATAGACATTCTTCCACTCAACAGCTTTCCATAATTACAGCATTTTATCAATGAAATTTTATGCAGGTTACTATCAAACTCATTCTGTTTCCCAGACAGTCCCAAAATACATTGCAAAATATCATTAAGTGTGTGAAAAGCATCTACTTTCATCCCAAGTGATTAAAGACAAGCTTGGTCAATTCTCATGTTTAAGTTAAGGCAAGACCAGAATACAGTACACCTAATTTCAGGTCCCTTTTAAAGATCTTCCCACTGGCTCTTTTCAGCAGAACCTTCCTCCAGGTACCTTCATCTTCAGAACAGGATTCTGGTTTTTCTGAGTTAGTCTTATGAGTAAGACTTCAACGTTCTGCTTTAAAATGTCTGTTTACCAAGTATCCATGCATATATGCACTCTTCAGGATTTTACTGAAATTGAGTAAAACTTGACTAGCACCTCTTAAATCAGATGCAAGTCTCCACTAGTGTAATGAATGTGCTTATCCCACACATACATGTGCAAATTAAGTTAAAGCCATTCCCACAAACAGCCCCCTTTTGATACCTCAAAATCTGAGTTATTAAAAATAAAGTAAATTAATTATCCAAAGAACTTGAGTATCTAGGCAGTATTGTCTCTTCCATGTGACTGCTGCCAGGTGAGTAAAGAGCAGAGAGCTGAAGCTCTGTGTGATTTATACAATATCCAAATCAGCTTCAGAGAAATTATTAAGTTTACCAAATCTCTACAATTTCAGCTTAAGAAACACAGGTCAATCAAGTCCTGCAGATATTTGATATTATTTATTTCTATATTGTGTGAGTAAAAAAAAAAAAACAAACCACAAATGATAAACAGGAACTGCGGAGGAAATGGAAGGGAAAAGGAAGAAATGGAAGCAGATGTGGACAGTTGTTAAGGCAGTTCTGAAGGGACAAAAGAGGCCTCAGTGAGAGATAATGCTCCCTCTACCCCAATAGCTGTTGAAGAACAGTAGCTGAATGGATTTCTTCCTTAAACACACCCTCAATAACTCTCAAGAGTTGCTGTGGAAGGAAGCATGGGGGGAAAAAAGCCCTGCAAAGTTCATCTTGATTTGTGTGGGAGAACTCCTGGGACCTGGCTGCTGTCTTTCACTGCTGACAGTGCCCCCAGAGCTGCACCTTCTGTGCCTTCAGAAGATGGGAGCATGACTGGAACTGGGTTCTAGGATGCAGGGATGTCACATCAGGCATGACATCTCCCACGTGAATGGGACATCCTCCTAGTCCCCTGCCTTTCACTTCAGCCCTCTTTCCAGAGACATGAAGACCTCACCAAGCCATTAGGGGAATTCTCTGCGCAATGGGAATAGAACAGGCTTCAGTACACAGAGTGTGCATTGCAACAGCTCTTTTGAGGCAGTAAAACTTGGGGCAGGGGCACCCACAGAAATTTACATCAAGCTCAGTCCAATATATATCTTTTCACTGAAATGGGCAAAGCCTATCAATATTAGCATGCCAAGCCAGCAACAAAACCCACACAGTTTAAACAATGTTGTCAATACAGCACGATATTACTCATACACTTCACACTTACAGTGCAAATTCTCATCTCTCCACCTCAGTTTGGCTTCCTTTCCCGTCATAAAGGGCATAGAAAAAGGAAATAAAACAGCTACAGCAGCTAAAACCCTCCATATAAAGTTCTAACATTCAAGCTACAATAGCCTTTATTTTTCTGTATCCTTACACTTTTCACAAAGTTGAATAAAAATTCACAGAGGTGACCTCATAAATAAGGCTGGTAAAGCATTATGGTCTCAATCTGTAGGAACAGGTTACAAAGTGCTTACCTTCCAAACAGACATGCACACCGCAGATGGCAACCCTCACTAAGTGTGGAATTGAGGAACAAGGCTCTCTCTGCAATCCCTTACAAGCACATGAAAGGTACTGCTAACAAGGAGAAAAACATCTGGAGGAGAGTGTTTATATATGGAACACAGTTGTTGAATAAGCAAACGGAAGTGTGAATTTGCATTTGTTAGTGTATGGTCTGGCTGCTTTGCAAACAGCTACAAGGCAATGTAAGGAAAAACCAGACTGAAAGGCTCAGAACGTTTTTGGGGCAATGTGTACACAATGCTTTCCCATACCTCTTCTAGAGCATGTGCAAAACGAACAGCTTCAATGGGAGATTTGACTTTTAGTTAAATATTAAAGAAAAATAGCATTTTTAAAATCTTGTGCACACAGAAAATAATCATGTAGCAGAAAGCCACAGCACAAGACAGTGTGAACTAAGCAAACAATCCATTGCTTTTTCTGTACAATTTCCAGTTGTCATTCTAAATTAAAACAGGAAGAATTTAAGGAGCTGTCTGTTTTCAGATGAAAATCCCATTCCTAAACAGGATTAGCTGGTAACCTAAAAATATCAGTCAGTAATCTCCAAAAGTCATAAGCTCATGCACCCCACAAGTCCTATACCAATCACTAACTAAAAGAAATTAGGTCAGAATCCAAATCAGATCACACTACAGTAGCATCAATCTTCTTATTTCAGAGCTGTCACATTTTAAATCTTCCACACAATTTCTACATAAATTATTAAAAACAGAGGAGATTTGCCTCCAAACAGATACTAACTAAAAGTGACATTCTAGTTTATTGTGACAGTTTAAAAAAATACATATCTTCAGTCACTTAAGACCTACATCTCTAAATGCACCCCATCAAGCTAACAAACAAATGTTATCTGACAGGCTGCTTTAGTTTCCTTCAAATCATCTGGGATCAGGTGACAGTTCTTCTGTTACTACCATGGACTACTTTCTTTCCTTGTACATTCCCATATCTTATTTTCTATAGGTAAAAAATAATAAACAGTGTATAATATCTGACAATTTTTGAAATTTATTGGTGTAAAGCCACACCTTTTCACAATGACAAGAGTCTTGCAAGATGCAGACTCGAGGACACACATAAAGTATTTCAGCATACTACAATAACTTGCATCTGCAAGTCATTAACTGCACTATTAAAGAAGTGGCCATTTCAGCTCACATTGTTGACTGCCTGCCTTGACTGACTGCCATTTGGGCAAAACCACAAATATCCAATGAAAGCATCTCACTGGTACTGTGTTCCCAGAAGTAGCATCACTGACTTACTGACAATTATCACAATTTTTAATGGCTTTTAACCTTGGTCCAGTTCACTGACTGCCACTGCTGGCAAGGAGTAGCTATGACCAGAAAATAAGTTTTATCTACAACTTTTAGATAGAGGCTGACTCCATAATGAGAAGCAGTGTGGTACTCAAGTCCTATGACATCTTCAACTCTAAAATTCACGCTTTATCTACAAACTTGTCACCAAAGCCAAACCAACTGGGTAGCTAATGGCAGCAAGACACTTCAACACTCTTATTTTGTCTAATTTTATGGTGACATTTATGAGCTGTAATAAGCTATTTGAATCAGTGTCATAAACCTTCATAACACATAACGAACTAGAGGGCAAAGTAAGTGGTTTGCTTCCTAATTAAACAATAGTTTAAATTCTTGCCATGCAGAATAAACCTCTTATTAAATACCATCATTTTTGATTTCTTATATAACAAGATTCTGTCTATCCCTGGCTGAGTTACAATGACAATCACAAGTCTACAGACCAGCAATTCCTTTGGGAAGGGACATTTACCGACTGCAGTTTGAGAAAATATAGAAAATGTCATGAGAAAAGCCAAACAAAGTTTTCACTCCTCACACATAACCACCCTAAAAATGTCCCAAAAAATCGACATCCAAAAAACACCAAAACAACCCCAACAATAAAACCCTGCCCAATGATTTAACCAGTGCCTATTGCCTCATCTTTGCTAATAGACAAAATCTCCACTTCCTCACGTGTTCTGAGCCCATCAGAAAGTACTGTCAGCATGACCTGGCACATGAACAATGCTCTGCAGACACAGAGTGTAACCAGCAGACATTTATATCACCATATCAGTTGTGGAAATGGCATTGAACAAGCAGGGGGTTTGTTTGACTTTGTTCTGCTTCTCTCTCCCTTGGATCAGTTTACTTGCAGTGGACCATCTCTGCTAATTTTAGCTGCAGTTCTCAGTCATTTTCAGCCAAATCCAAATAGTTTCTCAGGAACCCATACTCCCAGGCATGTAACATCACACTGCTTAACTCTGACAAACTAAGTTTGCAAATTCTTGCTACAGGCAAAGCAGAGAAATTGGAGTTCTCTTCATACCACAATCTAGCAGTGATGCATAAAAAACAATCAAACCCTGCAGTGAAGAAACCTTCACTTTATGCTCTCTTGTGATAGGATATCACAGCTATGAGAGGATAAAGCACAGCCAGCCAACACAAACTCAGTTTGAATGCAAGGCCCAGTGAAGAGCTGTGGGACCCATCTTATACAGCCTGTCATGGAAGACAGGCATGCAAGGCCTTTTTCCTGCCAGAGTGGGCTGACAAAAAGGTTAGCCTGAACAGTTAAATTTTCTTGCTGCCACAGCTGTCAGAGAGCACTCCTGCGTAGCTTGTCACTTGTCTTCAAAAACTAGAAGTTTCACAAAAGAAGGTAAATCTATTTCTTTTCCTCTTCTCACCCCATCTCCCCGGGAGCTACAAATTAATTAAAAAAGCTTAAGCAACTATAAAAGCCATCAACAAGAGGCAGGGAGAAGTACAATTAAATAAACCCAGTAATGTAAAACCCAAACTGCAGGCAGACAATTGAACACAGTATCCCTGGGTTGATGTCAATATAAGGAAGGTGGAAGGAGCATTGTGTTACAATCTAAGCCTTAATAGCAAATTTCTTTACACTCATATCAACATAATAATTTTCTAATGCAGGAAAGAAAGCAGTTCAAAGCTCCAGCTGAAATATAGACTGAATAGCAATCTCATAACCTTTGTTCTCTGTTAAAAGCTTGATGGACTTTGTTAGTGTTTATAATGTTACAAAGCATTAGGCCTCCATGAATTGCTTACCTCATTTTGAAATGGGTACCAAGGTATTTCTTTTTAAGAAAAGAAGAAGCTTCTAAAATATCTTGTCAGCTCTACCCAGAAGCTCTACAGAGCTCTTCAGTTCCAACAGTACTGACCCCATGATCCTAGAGCTATTACTTATGGGTTTGTCCTTGAAAAAAATCCTGCCAGTGACACAGCACCTGAAGGGGGTTACTCTAGAACAGCTCTTACATTTCTCAGTAGTTACACCACATTTGTTATGAACCAAAACCTACTAATGCTAATGTCAGAATTATCTTCTGACACAAAATCCAGCAAACTTTGTTAGAACAACCACGATGAATTAATTAACTTTCACCAGCCTAACATCTTTCTTATCAACAATATTTAAACAAAATGGTACTGCTTGTATAAAGTACAGACAGCTCTTAATAAGAGGTCAAATGAATCAACTTATAAAGACCAGTTTATCAAGTGTGTGCCAATATACTGTGGACACCTTATCTTGAAAATGTATATATGGCTGCATGCCAGTCCTACTTCAAAGAAAGCCACCATGCAAGTCATAACTAAGCCCTCCTCCTAATCACAAACATGAAAATTCCTTAACTCTTGAAAATGTGTATTTAGAATTTAAGGGGGAGGGCAGGTGGACAAAAAGGGGAAAAAAGCCTCAAGAAACTCATACATGACTTATTTTCTGCCAAGGGCAAAAACACCAGGCATTCTCTAAAGGGCTGAGATGACTCTGAACATTTTAGAGGATGATGTTCTGGGCACATTCAGCAAAAATGCACTAAGAACTTGGAAGTCAAAGAGAGCTTCCACAACAATGATAATAGATCCTTTGAAAAACAACTATCAGAGCAACTATGGAGGAAAAAGTGCATGTACATAAGCAAATAGGACTGGACAGAAGAAAATAGTTGGCAGAAAATCAAGATCTTTAGATTCAAATTGGGAAACACATTTCCTTCATTTTCCTCATTTCTCTCAAGTTGTTAGTAACCTCTAATGTACTTTGCATCTTTGCAGTATTGCTCATAAGTTAACTAAAATTTACCAAATGTTATAAGTACATATTCTAACATTAGATAACTTATTCCAAAACAACGTTAGTGCATACTTTTGCTATCACTGTAACTAAGATCTGGGAGAAAGAAAAGCCAAACAAACCCAAGAAGAAAGGTTTTTTGTAACCATAACAAACAATAGTGAGGTTTTATCTACATACTTCTTTGAAGGTCATCATAATGGGCCATAACAAAGGAATTGTTATCACCTAAATTAAAATCTGATGAATTGTAAATAAAGATCACAACTGCTTATATTTGAGCTGAAGTACTTATGCTGGAAAAAAGTATACATCCACCATCTGGTGCACAGTAATTACAGAAATTAAAACCACATTTCTGTGGCCTGCCTTTAACAATTTTTACTGATACAGTAATACTTGATCTTCTTAGGGAGCATAATCTAAACTCATGCTGTTAAATGATCATAAGACTATGCAGTGCATGGCATAAGCAGTTCATTAAGCTGGACTCTTTAAAAACACTTGCTCCCCAGTATTAGTGGAAACAGTTCCTGTAGGTTCACGTCACGCCGTTCAATTTAATCCACAGTCAAGGCAACTTAATTTCACACCTGCTGAGTGATATCATGATGGATGGCACCACAGCAGGTCATTAATTTTGTTTCCTTTTGATTAATTTCACACCATACACTGGACACAGTTTTTTGAGCTAGGATGTCTAAGAGCAGGGCTTAATGCCTGCAAAGGGCTAAATGAGGTTTTGACTGCTTGCCAAAAGGCAAAGAACCCAGATGTGATCTAAGTGAAAGGGAGCTTCACTAGGCTTGGCACTGAACTCTGACATGGTTACAGGTGTGGCAGCATATTTTAGGTGTATTGTTCTTGAGTGTAGCCATAAAACAGAAATTCTGCATATACCCTACTTACAATTGAAGACAAAGTTAGTTTTATTTGCCACAGAAACCCTTCCATCATTTACTTACTGAAGATATACCTAACAAGGTATAAATATTTACTAAGGCTACTATACTTTCTGATTTCAAATTAAAAAAAAAGAAAAAAAAAGCATGATCACACAGGATGAAAGAAGAGGAAGGAAAAGCTAACATTCAAAGATGACAACAGCAGCCAGTGTTGTCACCAGAGCAGAAGGAGAAGCAGTGGGTAATTTTGTCACTCTAGTCAGTGAAGACATCTGGGGTCTTTGGAGACCTCTGGACCCACAGCAGAGGGTCCAGGCACAGCAGAGGGCTGAGCAGAGCCAGCAGCTCACAGCTGAGGAACAGCCTAATCTCCCTGCACTTATCCTACTGCTCCAACTACCCAGGCTCACACCCCCCTTTGTGCTACATGTGCCAAATCAACAGATCCCTCGATGAGCTGATTCAGCTCATGAAAACAAAAGAAGCCTTTTTCTTATATTAGCTTTCTGCTTGTTTCACAAACCAAGCTGTCTAACAGATGGGTCAGGTGCGTATCAGGGCTGGTGAAAATGAAAAGGAGAAATTGTATCTTTTGGTAGCAAAGAGATGTTTAGCTTAGCCCTTCTCCCTCTTTTAGGGAATGATTCAAAGCAGCAGCCCCAAAAGCCTTGTCCTTTCTATTGACTATGAAAGGACCTGAGCTTCCTAAACTCAGATTAGGATGTGCTTTCATCCCTACTTTTCCTTTTCTCTGTGGACCCCAATATTCTACAGCACAACAAATATCAGGGAATCATTATTGCTTGCCACTCATTCAAAGCTTTTGCTCTTTTGTTCTTCAAAACAGTGCTTTACAACATCGTATGAGCAAATTTTTAGTCTCTTTCTGATCATGAAGAATAATTTAGAAAACACAGAAATGCTCAGGCTTACCAGCAGCCATTTTTGGTAAGAGAAACTATTGCAGTCAAGCCAAAATAGTGGAGGGAGTGACAGGGACAATGGTTTTGTGATTTGACAAATGGAAATGACATGGGACACGTGATTCAGTATGCATGGCTTAAATCTCTCAGCGTGACAGGCTTAAGTGAGGAAGACACGAGCTACTCTGAATCCATCTGTGCCAGCAGACTTCCACTTCTCCAACCAGAACCCATTGCCCCCTCACATCTGCCCATGCAATTAACCTCAGTGTCCCCTAGACCTTATTGCAAACTAAGTAGGGCAATAATTAATTTGCTATTTCAGCTGCAAATCTGGTCTTGCTAGTTTGATTAGCATAGCTCAGGCTGTGTAGACTGGGCTGTCCATCAAGGTTACAGGAATCTCTCCTACAATCATCCTGTTGTCCTCTTCTGGTTCAGCACACTGACTGACATCATGACTTATTATCAAGTACTTGATCAAAGGCTCCGCACAAGGCTTGAATAGATGCTGATTTGATGTGTTATAATGGTTACCTGTTTATTTGCCAACATGTAATTTTCAGCATGAACTGAAAAGTTTTACTGTCAGCTCCTATAAAGAATCTAAAATCAGGATGAACAAGAAGCTGGATTAATAGGACATAGCCACTGAATAGAAATTCAAAGTAAATTATCTCAATCATCAGAAGCTGTGAGCTGGATTTCGTGGATACAACTCCTATTGCTGGCAACCAATTATGACAATTTTGACAGTCAGGAGTACCCAAGGAAGAGGATCAACAAGATCTGCAGCAGTTGAGATCTTGCTCATCATCACTATCACATGGTTCACATTATGAATGGGAAAGTGAACATTTCAGTGCTTTCCCCAATTACCCACAACACAGTATAAAAAAGAGTTTGTGAGAGAACTGGTTTTTGAGGTTTACATTCTTGCATGTCTAGAGGACACCTGGGCGCACTTCCCTTTGTATGACTCAGTTCTAAGGGGCTGTTGAAGAAGTCACTCACTTTCTATCCAAGATCTCTTTGTAGCTGAAAAAATCCCAAACAATAAAACAATCCCCATCCCATTCTATTGTGACCACAGTCACATAAAAAGCACCCACAACCTAATACAAAACAGCACCCCAAAATCCCAAACGGAACACCAGCCAAAACCCTAACTAAGCCACCCAGGTCACATTTCTCAAACAACCAAATTCTTATCCTCCCCTGAAAGTGGTGGTACTTTCAAAATATAGAAACCTAATCTGCCTGTACATAATTTGAAATTAGGAAACAAGAGAAGCCAAACTCTCAAGGCAGGTCTTAAATTGTTTTTTTTTTCATCTCACACAAATAATAAATAATTAAGCTGAAATTTCCCATAAGGGCATAGATTAATGGTTACCAAATCTCTTTAATTATTACAGAAATTTGTGAACTAAAACCTAAGTGCAATAAAGAATTAATTTCAAACTGCTATATGTTTGCATATATTCATTATGCACGTCACCATATGTCAGGCAGAATCTCTGAAGGTGAATCTCAAACAAGTGATTACCACTGGAGCAATATGATGGAGAATAAAGTAGAGAAGTGATATATTTAGCTTCATCCTATCTTTGTCCCTAGAGGAAAGCATTCCCTCTAGTGTGGGAAGGGGA
Organism: Molothrus aeneus; assembly: GCF_037042795.1. Taxonomy (NCBI): domain Eukaryota; kingdom Metazoa; phylum Chordata; class Aves; order Passeriformes; family Icteridae; genus Molothrus; species Molothrus aeneus. The sequence continues at coordinate 32,041,722 of NC_089652.1, read as the reverse complement.
GGGGGGGAAAAAAAGCCTAGAAAATTAAAACATGTTTTTCCTCAACACTAATGACCCATTTTAAACAGTCTTATGTAACTCAAAAATGAGATTATATTTGCGTTGTCATGGATTTGATTTCATATTTTCCAGTCTGAATCATATCAGAGGGTTATTTACCTCACCTGTCTAGCTTCTGAACTTTCTCAGTTTAAGAAATTCAGTCCTCTGCAGCTTTTCAAATAGATTAAATAAAAAAAGGGGAAAGTTTGGTGAGGTAATTCTGCACTTGTCTGAACTGTACAAGGTTTATACAATCTGAAGCTATGTAATTATGTTAAATACCTTCTACCTTCTGAAATTTTCACCAGTCCTGGAATTCCCCCACGTGTGCTCTTCAGTGTGTTCTCAAACATGCACGTTGAGCTTTTCCCCCTGCAGTGCTGGGAACACAAGCCAGTTCTTAGAACACGTGGTTTAAACTGAAGCACTGTCATTAAATGAAAAGCTTTTCCAAAAACAAGGAGAAATGTATCCACTTTGGTAGCTAATCTCTAAAAAGGTCACAAAAAACTTAGCATTCACAAATCTCTTTGCCACTCATAGTGGTATGGATGGAAGAGACAAAAAAAATGCTCCTTCTAGCAGAAAATCTTGCTGTGTACCAACTAAAAGCTCCTCAACACATCAGATGGACATTAATATAAATTGAAAACACCACCTACGTACAACAAAAAACCCACATATTTGTCAAACATTACCTGAATAACAGGGATAAGATCTACACAGCAGTTAAGTCAGACTTCCAAGGTCCACTCAAAAACATTAGGGTATTATTTAGGTTAGTTCTCCTGTGTTTCAACAATACAAACACATGATAAACAATATAATGTAAACACCAAGGCTTCCTTTCTTCTCCCTCAAGCATAAAAAAAATCTCTAGAAAATACCTCCTAAATAGCCTCCTAAATCCAAATGGCTTCCAGAATGAGAAAGGAAATTCAATAGGCAATATTGTCCATCTCTAGAATGATGACAGCGAAAAGCTCTGCATTTTGATCTAAAAAGGTTCTTCCTAGAGCCACGTTTATATTAGTTAGGTAAATGTACAAGACATAAAATAAACCCACAGACAGGAATACTAATCTATAAATATGTACCCAAAACCCTCTACTTTCAGACAATCCATTTGAAAATTATTACAATCCAGCAGTTAATGTAAATGCACAAAGCTGCCAAAAAGATCACTTACAGCTCTGAGCAGAATGTAAATGATCTTGAAACTGTACTGTAGTACCAGCAGAGAGGAAAACAGAGACCACTTTACTGATACTACCACAGATGAATGGATTTCTTTACTGTTTAGTCAAACCTAATGAAGAGAAAAAGATAGGCAGAGACAGAGGAATAGATTTTCTAATATTATGAAAATACTCATTCCTTTCAACTCACAGGGGAAATGTGCTGGCAAACACATCTTCAAAGTTGATATAAAAAGCTTTCTCTTTTAAACTGTGTATCACTGGGCTACATTGATTTATCTTTGTAGCAGCCAGGATTTGACAGATAACCTGCAAATAACTATTTCAGGCATTATCTTATCACATTTCAACATCCTGAGCAGTCCATTTGCTGTGTAAGCTACAACCATGAGGGTCCATCACAGACCATGGTATCCTGTCAGCCTTACACCCAAATTCCTCTGGCTGAAGTGGGTAAATGTGTGCTTGAGCCACCTGCGTGCAGATCCATCAGTGGCTCTGACTCCACAGGGGACACCAAAACACCCTCACTGCAGGAGTGGCTGGAAGTGCTCAAGACCAGGTTGGATGGGGCTCTGAGCAAGCTGGTCCCATGGAAGGTGTCCCTGCAAGAAGGTTGGAATGAGATGAGCCTTAAGGTCCTTTCCAACACAAACCATTCTGTGATTTTATGATTAATTCTATTATTAGGTGTGGTCTTAAAGAGAAGAACAGTTCAAGCTACTAGCCTGACAAAAGAAAGAATAAATTTTTAAAATAGTATTTTCCTCTGTATTTCAGAGGAATATGATATTTCTTCCTGCAGCTTTTATCACTTAATAGTTTCCAACTTAGACTATTATTTTTACAATGGGAAAAGTCATATCCTACAGTTTGGACTCAACATATGACTTGAGGTTCAGGACTGAAAGAAGCAGCTTAATTATGAAATGATAGCATGGATTTACTGGACATTTCAGAAGAGGGAATTTTAAAAGCTGTCTAAATTAAGATTTCTTTGCTGCCTTGCTCCGCTCAGCTTTCCTATATTCTAACAGACCACTGAGACAATGTAAAGTTTCAAACTTACATTTTCTCCATAATATTTTTTTCAAACTTACATTTTCTCCATAATATTTTTGTTTAACCTGACTAGCTTTCTTTGGGAGGTATAATGATAGCCTTAGATGAGATTCCTACACAAACATTTATAACAATCAAGCCAAATATGTTATTCCAATAATATATTGACTATATTAGCAAAAACATGGAAGATAACTCTGGTGCTAATAATCCCAAGGGAAAAAAAATTCTGCAGACTAGGACAAATTACTGGACATTCATGGATTACCCAGTTTTTCAATGTGCTACTTCCATTTTCTGTGAATTCAAAACTTGTGCAACATGGGCAGTGAATCAGACCTTCAGTAAAAACACCCTCAATCATTTTGGACATCCTGAGGTCACTTGAAAAAGGCTCATCAGAAAAAAACCCAAAAAACAGCAAAGAGGAACTGTGAGGAACCTTTGTTGTGACAAAGAAAAAGAAGAAGACTAACTGGCCTTCTGAAGGCTTGAAATCAATGCTTCAAATCACGTTTTCATAAATAGGTAATGAACAACCCAACAGAAAGGTACAAGATGAGCTAGAACCTATTATTAGCTGATTATAACAAAGATTCAGCACAACTGCACAATACAGCATTCAGAGACTTCATCAACTTAGACTTGTACAGAAAAAAAATCCATTTAGGCTTGTCCAGTGGGTGGAGCAGGATGAGTGGGTTCTCTTTTAGTCAATTCAAGAAGTCAAGGAGTTTAGCAATAAGGCCATTTCCTAACTTTTTAAATAAAAAATATTAGGTTTTAGAAACTGAAGACAAAATGCTTGGAGTGAAATAGCAAAAGCCATTCAGAAGTCTGGATTAACATCGAAATCATGCTTTTTTTTCAAGCACAACAGGGGATACAGAAAGCTCTCCTCACACATAACTCACAACAACAAACCCCAATTCTGCATACTTAGATTGAGAGATTCCCATGACATCCTAAATAAGTTTTAATAATGGAAATAAAGACCTGAACACCATAGTAAACTGGACAATGGTTAGCACTGCACTGAGGCACACACACAACACAAGTGAGAATATATTAGCAAAAGGAAAAGTATCAAAATAACATTTGACAGATTTCTTTCTCTGTTTGTCAAATGTAAGGATGACAGAGCTGGTCAGTACAAAATAACAAATGAGAAGGTTTTAATTCTGCATTTTTGTGGCCTGGACAAACATCTTTATCCTGAGCAATGGGCTTGATCCCCATAGTACAGGCAAGGTAGACACTGTAAGGTTCCTACAGTTGTTTCTGCCAAACTACAATGCTGCATCAGCAGCCTTTTTAATTAAATGTCAAATTTTAGTTAAAGAATAAGGTGGGTGGCATACTTAAAAATATTCTGTAGCTTGTCAAAGGGCAAGAGTACACCTTCATTAAAAAACCCTTTTCATAATGCACACCCAAAATCAATACTGTGAAATCTGAGTTGTACATCAGGAATTTATACAGTGAGGAGGCTTTTTTGTTTTTAAATTTGGATAAACAACATAAAAATATATATTGATAGTAGGCAATAGAGTTCAAGTTTTCCATATCCACCATGAACAATACTGAAAGGTAGAACAGACTTGGGGTACAAACAGTCTGAATAGAGTCCAAGACAATTCTAACAAACCAGAATACTAATGGTGGATGGGGGAAAAAAAATCCAGTCTTTAAGTACAAAGGATGAAGGAAACTTGCACTTCAAATGTAGGGGAAAAAAGAACCCCTGCTTCTTAAAATTTTTTTAAACCCCAAATAATGAGAAAATACTTCAGATCTCCATCTAACCCCCTTCTTAAGTCTAAAAAATGTAAAATTGATGTAGACCAGTTTTCCATACATAGTTAAACTACAATACTATTTTTCAAGTACAGCTTTTTAAAAATGATTTTTTTTCCATTTATAAGGCTCACAGTTTTCTTTGTTCTAGAAGTGGCCGCATACATGCCAATATCTCAGTGTGTAAGAAAGTGCTCCCAGCCATGTTTTAAGTGACTCAGAAGTGGCATTCTGTGACATTACACAGTGCAAAAGCTATGCATCCAGTGCATATGGAAACTACAACGCCAGGAAATGAATCAAGGTACAAGGTCTTGAATAGAAACTGAACAGAAGCTAAACCTGGTACAACTTTTTGCTCTGTATCAGCCAGTACAGCCCTCAAAGGAAAGTTTAAGTGTACACCTGGGCCTCATTGTTCTGGTTTTAGTATACAGAGCCAGAGGTTTAAGTAGCATCAACTCAAAAAGAGCTTAAGTAAACTGCAATGTGCCTTTTACACCGGCCCAGAATTCACCACTGTGGTTAAGCTCTCCTTACATCACTGGAAAGCTCCAGCCCTTTCACCACAGAGCTGTGGCAACACTGAATCCCTGCTGGTAACAAATCAGCACTGCTGTAACAACTGCTCCTTTACTGCAGGTTCAGGAGCCAGATTGGATCACCCACCAAAGGGGAATTCCAAACTTACAGTGGGAAAGTCCAATTTCCACAGAACTTCATCACAGATGCAAGTATGCAGAAATCTGTGATGGAAACCAAGCCCTTGAGCAGCTCCCAGCCTGAAGCTCTTCCTTGCTCCCTCAAATATTCTCTAATTTACCTTGGGAAGAATTTTGTGTGATAGGTCAGGTGAAAGTTACTGTAACCTTTTCCTCAAAGGAATCATGAATCATCCCTTTAGGTTATCAATCCAGAGCCCAAGGGGACTCACTTCAAACACTCAAAGACTTCACAGAGATTCACAACTGGGGCCAAAACCTGATATCAATAAGCTGCCTGAGAGGCTTCAAACCACCAGGATGTAGATCCAGTAATAGGTCAAATCACTTGGTGAAACCAAACACTGCTTCAACTTGGTTTCATTTCTCACATCATTAATACAGCCAGAAGTTTTTATTTTACTCATTATCCAATTTTGTGAACTTAGGAATGCTGAGCTACTGAAAACACTCCGGAAAAGTACTCCAACAAAACCCACATTTTATCTATAAGGAGCACAGTTTGTCTTTCAAGAGAAGTTATCAAAAGAAAGATTTTTTTTTTTACTACTATTGTTGATTTATAAAAAAACTCTACCAGTATTTCAGAAAATTTCTATTAAAAATAACAACTGAATGTTTTATTTTAAGCTATAACCATAAACATATTTAAAGTATAACCATAAAATATGGCAACTTGATTACAAGCTCTTAAAATTAGATTAACTATTCAAAACTGGTTAATTTAAAGTGTAGTAAAATAGCTGTTAGCTTTAGCAGAAAAGCCACTGGAAGCATTCTGCTCCTGCATGATTTTTTGCAGTCTAGTAAGAGAAAAGCAGCTGCATAACAGAAAGAGACGTGAAGTGTAAACAGAATGATTCTGCATTTCACCATGCTCTTGGAGGATCAATAATCCTGAGAGAGGAACTACATTTCACAAAAAGAAATACAGGGAAGCAAACTGCTCATTTTTACAAGAACTTAGAAAACCAAAACAATGTGCTAAGGGACTGATTGGAACAAGGTAGCTTTAATAATGTGGTCAAATATCCTGAGACACCTAGGCTGAAGTCTGAGTGGTAAAGATTGAGAAATCTTTTTTTACTTCTCTACAGCATGTTCCACACCTTTTTCCTATACCGTCAAACTTGTACAGAGAGAGAAGCAGAGACTAAGGAGAAGGAAATGAATTGGAATGCCTGATACAGAGGTGTAGTGGTGCAGCATGAAACTTTCTTGTGCAACTTAGAGCTGGTATTTTCACTCTTCTAAATCTAGAATATAGAAAATTAAATCATTGCACAAACTGTACTTGAACGGGGCCTATCAAGAAAGACTCATAGAAATTACTTAACAAGCAATTACATAAGCTTGTTAGGAGGTAGATTATCTCTTCAAGGATTTTTATTATACTATACCAATTTTCAAATTCACTGAAGGAAGGAGTTATGTATATTATGCAGACAAGGTTTATGTGTCTAATGAAATGTTTCAGACAGTGCACCTTCAATCAAAACATATTTTATGCTTCATTTTATAAAAAAGAAGGTCAAAATAGAAGAGAAAATAAAAGTTTAGTTATGTGAGTCCTTAAATACTTGAAATTGTCTTCCAGGTATATCACATGCAATCTGCAGAGTTCAAAAACTGCATTGAAGCTGCATTGAACAGTAACAGTTCTCTGAGAAAAGGATCAGAGAGAAAGGGTGAGGACAGAAAAAAAAGAGAGGTGAGGGATAAGACAGCATTTCAAACTCAAGAGAACTATTGCCCAAGGGAATATATCTTCATACAGAAGATTCTTATTAGTAAAACAGTAAAAATGTGTTAATCCACTCTGGTCACACACATTGCAGACAAGAGGACTATGACACAGTGTGGCAGAATCCAACTGTTCAGTATTCCAAAGATCAAAAGCCATCCAGTTCACACAACACAATCTTGGGCAGGAATGATAATTCACTGCAGTTTGTACCTTTTATGACAATGTAGAATCATAAAATCTCTTTGGTTGGAAAAGGTACTTGAGAACATTGAGTCCAAGGGTCTACATGTCTTTTAAACAACTCCAGGGATGCTGACTCAGCCCTGGGCATTCTGTTCCAAAGCCCGACAGCCTTTTTGGTGAAGGAGTTTTACCTAGCATGCAATCTACTGCTCCATCAGTTGCTGTCGGAGAATGCCCTGCTAGGAGCTCAACACAGGTTAAATAAAAAGCTGAACCAGTCACGGTGCACACAGGAAAGGAGGAACACAACCTTAACAGGCAATGGGAACAAGCAGCAATAACCTCATTACCTATCTCTAACAAGAGAGAAAAAAGCTTTTAGTTTTAAAACTATTCTAGGGAAACATAACCATAAGGAATACATTTCATGTCAAAGATTATATTAAAAAAAAAAGTAACAAACTACATGACCCATGAGCAACAACCAATTAAAGTAAAATCAGGTTCAGCCTGCTACTTGTAATCTAGGGAAAACCTTTTATCTAAAGGACAAGGTCAAAAGAGGTGGTTGATCACTTTCAAAGATTACAGGATTTTATCAGGATATAAAAATCAGTAAGACAAATGTCAGCAGGTTAGACAAATAATCAAGGTTAAACAGTTTGGAATGCCTGTGGGATATATGAAAAAATACAGTTGGCTAAGAGGAATAAGAGGTCCTTGTGAGACTCAAAGGGCCAGGATCACAGGATTCTTAACTCATACAAACCATAAATAATAAATCAAATGATTCACGGCATTGACTTAAGCTTTCCATGTGAAATGGACTTTGCTGTTTAGAGTAGTGTAAGAGGGAATCCCTATCACCCAAAGCATTTCCTCTCGGTACTTTCACTGCAGTGTCTCCCTAGTACACAAGCTGTCACACAGGTATGAAATCTCTTCAGCAGAAGTTTCTAAAAGAAAGAGCTGCATCATGGCCTGACTGCATGCACAGACCTTGGGCTTGAAGGATTGACCTGATCAGAGCAGGCAAGACGTCTCCTTGTGGGACGATAAGAACAAAACCCCACAGTTCATCTCAAGACAGCTGAACTATTCCAGCTTGAGTAAAAGAAGAAGGCTATCCACTCTGACAAAAGTCTGCATTGCCACAGAAAGGCACTGCCTCACACCTGGAGGCTGTGTCATGTGCTGTCAGTGCTTCGTCATTATGGTGGCTCCTCCTCAAACCACATCCACTTTAGAGAGCCTATTTCATTATCCAAAACCCTCCACTGAACTAGTCTAAGTTACTGCAAAACTCTACTCACTCTCTCTTTGTAGCCATAATTTACAGTAAATTATCAACTCACAGGAACAAGGAAGAAATAGTAAAACCAAACAGGGTCAAAAGGAACAGAAATCTACCAAAACATGATCTGAGATTTATACCTCAGAGAAATTATACTTCCTTACATTATAGGTCTGAGCTCTTCAAAAAATTAAAGTTAATAGATAAGGAAGCCTTCAAAACTTCAATATTATATGCCAATAATAGGAGGTGTATAGAGGAAAACAAGAGGGTTTTGAGTGTGCAGGCATACAGAGGGTAGCAAATGCAAAATTCCACTTTTTCTTTTGAAGTATGGAAGGACAAGAGATTTGTTAGTTTTTTGTGTTCTGGGTTTCTGGGTTTGGTTTTGCTTTTTTGTTTTTTGTTTTTTGTTTATGTGGTATATGAAATACAGAGATGCACAAATATTAACTTTGCAAAAGTAGAGAGGAATAAAGAATGACCTTATTCCACTCCAAGCAGTTAAGATTTTTTTTTGAAATTGAAGATGCAGTAATAGCAAAACTGCTTGATTCCTGAAAGAGTTTCCACTCATCAGATTCCCAGCTGATTAGCTCTGTGTAGCATATTCATTTCCTCAGCAGATGCTTCCAATATTTTTCACCAAGAATTGCTGCTGGAGTACTCTGGTTCCAAAACAGGCTAAGCAGAAGAGTTCTGCAGATACTTTGGGAACAATGTGATATAAGTGAAAATGCAATCAGAACCTGGCACTTTGATATTCATCAGTGTATTTGTTTCCACATCTACTTAAGAGACTAAGCAAACACTAAGTCAAAAAATCTGTTGGCAAATAACAATGATGTTTGCCACTGGATCTCCCTTGGGACTGCTCTTCCTCAGAAAAAAACCTGAACTGATTCTCCCATTCTCTCATAAAACACCAAGTCTCCTTTAGATCTCAATCTTCTCACATGAACACTGCATGAAAACATGAACACGGCATTCACATAAGCCTTTAAAACACCAACCACATAGCTAATAAATTTAAATAAATCTATTAAAATTTTGGAGCCAAGATGACGAATGAAATTGCACACTAAGCTATTTTACTCAACAGAAGCAGAGTGAACTTGTTAGATGACGGCAGCATACAATGGCAAAAACATAACCGAGCATATGAAATAAAAAAAAAGAATAATTTCAGACATGAAGGGAAGGGAGTGGTGCTAATAAAATTCCACGTACTAGCTGAAGCATAGAAATTAACAATACAAAGCTTTCTTTTGCTTTTTTAAACAAGGGAACCGAAGGGAATCTGGTTGGAGGGAGAGAACTTAAAACTGGTGAGCAATTGTCTTTATTCTAAGTCATTTTAAGAATTCAGAACACTTCACTATTTTGCCAGATTCTATTTCATGAAGCAGATTAAGGATTTTACATGATTTGCACCCAGTGTTGCTGGCTGCTTCCCAAGTTTTAGGCAGTCGAGTTTGGAAGCTTAGACAACCTGATCTTCTTATATTCAGCATTCAGTCACTTTGTCTTTCAGCATCTTTTCAGTCCAGGCTGTATAAGCTGCCTTCCTCCGGGACAGCAAGATGGATTTATCACCCAGAAAAGAGGAAGCATATGTTCTTATTTAATCCTTATTCTGTTAGTACGAAATAAATCCATATTCTACATAAGAGCAACAGAAAACAGCCTGCATACGTTAAATCATGAAGAATAGACATTTCTTTCAGTAAACATACTGTTCTATGGGCCATTTTAAGAGTAAACTACTCCCTACACCTCAGATAGGCAAAGAAGAGAAAGCTGAAGTGAGAGTACCTTGAATGCAGTAAAACCACCAGAAAGAAAGGTGGAAGGCTTTTCCCCTATTGTTAGGCTTGGTACAAGCAGCAGTAATTCTGTGAACCGTGGGTGCTGCAGTGAGCAGGGTTTCTCATGAAGTACAGTCAGAGTCATTACACAGAGATCAAGAAGGAAAAAGGTAAATCATTCATTCAGACTAAATTGAACTTTGCATCCCCAGGCAAAATGGTTTCAATAATATAGAAACCAAGAACTAACCGGTTCCTCCTTTTTTGAAAGCTTTTTATGAAATGGCAAAATTATGCTGGAAGAACTGAGATCGCCTCATTGATTTGGGAGCAAAGACATACCCCCAATCTGGAAGCAACTTTAAATACTGTCCTCCTGAGGACAGAGATTAGCAGATGAGTGCCAGCGACTCCCTCCACCCTACTGGCATTTTACACACAAAGCTGTTTGCTGAGATAAAGCACTTGCACAGCACTAAGGCAAAATTCATTCCTGTATTTAGGATTATGAGTCATGCTGTTGAAAAAGCCATCATACTATTTCATGGGGACAAGGCGATGGAGCTTTTTAGGCAAATAAGACTGAATAATGACATGAATCTCAAGAGTGAGCCTTCATTTAAAGTGTTCTATTCTTGCTGCAGTTATCAAGAGAGATTGATGTAACAAGACCTAGTGCAAGAACCGAGAATTCATTTTCTCAGGTTTGCTGACCCCAATGCCGGCAGGAAAAATATGCTCTCAAAAGATGAGACTGATATTGTAGCACAGCTGAGAAAGATGGAACCTACAGACTCTTCACAGCGGGGAAAGCCTCTACCAAGATTTACTTCCTCAAAACCGAGTGACATTTATTTTCCCCCTAAATGTGCTAAAAAGTAACTTTGCATGAAACAGTTGCTGAAACTCAAGAAAAAACAACACAAGCGTAGGTCCGCACACCTATGCAAACACATCAGGTCAGCCTGATGTGATTTTGACACAGAAATCCCTGCGATCAAACCACAAGGTGATGTTGATGTGCCAGAAACATCGCAGCTGGCAAATAAAAAGCACTGTTTTTCTAATCCAAACCTCAAGACACCTCTGGCAAATTAAAAAAAAAAAAAACCTAAAAAAATAAAAAGAAAAAGTAGTAGCTATGGCAGCCCAAGGCACGTTTGGCACTGAGATGACAGCTTTCAGGAACCTCTTTCTCAAATTCACTTCCTAGAGGTTTACAAAGCATTGGAGAGGGAACAAAACCACGAAACCGGGTGGAACCGAGAGCTTGTAAATGGCATCACAAGGGGGAGATTTCAACAGACTCTCGCCCAAGATTCACCCTCCCACCCGCGGCACCGCCGCCCGCGCTCGGCGAAACCTCTCCGTGCGCGCGGGGCCGCCCCCTCCCCGCAGCCACCGCCCGGCCCGGCCGGCCCGGGGGCCCCGCGGCTCCCCCCGCCGCGGAAGGTCGTTCCGCAAGGTGACGGGGGCGGCCGGGCCGCGGCCAGCACGGGCCCCGCCGCTCCGGGGCGGCCGCTCGGCGCTCCCCTCATCCCCGCATCCCTCCCGCTCCGCGCCCGCCGCCGCGCCCGGGCAGGCGGGGGCGATGCCGCCGGGGCGGGGGGGGGGGGGGGGGTGTGCTGGCGTGCGGCCCCCCCCGCTCGGCTGCAGCGACCCCCGCAGCGGGGCTGGGCGCGGCGGCGGAGCGCCTGTGGCCCCGCAGCCCGGTGCCGCCTCACCTGTCCGGGCGGCGCGCAGGTCCCCGCGCCGGGCGGAGCGCGGCGCAGCGCCCATGGCCGAGCGCGGGCGGAGGCGCGGCCGCGCCGCCGGGGGACGGGCCAGGCGGGGGCGGGCGGCGCCGGGGAGCGTCTGCAAAGTGCCGGCCGCGCACGGGGGCGCAGCGCAGCGCGGCGGGGCGGGCGGAGGGCGGGGCGGGGGAGCGGTCGCGGCCGGAAGCGCCTGTGACAGGGCGAGGCAGAGCCAGGGAGTGTCTGCAAAGTGCGTGCCCGGGCGCCGAGCGCGCAGGGCGGCCGTGAGGGGAACCGCCCGGCCACGGCCATGGCCGCGGCTGTGGGCACGGCCGCGGGCACCGAGCTCGGGTATGAGTACGGGCACCGGGCACGGTCACAGCCGCCGCCCGCCGTGGTGAGCGTGCGGAGGCGGCTCCCGTCCTCTGCCTCATCGGGCTCGTCCCCCTCCTGCGAGGGTTTCCCTCCGCAAAGCCGCTGGCAGCAGCGCGGCTTTGCCCGCGCCGAGCGGACGCGTTACACCGGCCCACACGTTTCCTAGGCATTAGAAACAGAAATTTGTGTCTGTTCAGCCGCTTAGGCTGTCCTTAAAACGTGCTCTGCACGCCAGCAGAAGTTCGCTTGTGAGAGCCATTAGCGCAGAGGAAGCGGGTGCGTTGTTGCAGTGAGGAGGTGACTGCTTTGGACACAGTCTCTCGTTTAGCTCAGCTTCAGAGCGGTCTCTGTTTCCTCCAGCCTGCCTCAGAGTTCATAGAGGCTGGGTGACATCTCGTGGTCAATCCTGCTCTTCTGCATAGATACAGCCTTCTTTCATAAGGACAAACATCAAAGTAAAAAACTGTTTCTGGTCACCTCCACAACCCCATATAAATTAAAGAAACATGCCTGGATGTTATAATAAGATGCAGAACTCTGGTCTATTTCTGTCGCAATATTCATCACATGCCTTGAATCTTCAGGAAATGGTTACAAAATATATTTTTTTTTTAAATTAAGGAAATGGGTATGGTTTGGTGGCAGGGGACAAAAATCCCTGCTGGTGTTTGGTGCCGTTCCTCAGGGATTTCTCCACACAGGACAGAAAATGATGATTCACTTTCTCAAGGCTTACAAATGCATACTGAAAGATACTTGTCTGCACCCACAGGCATCTACAACAATGCTGAGTACCTGGGAGTTTTGCTTTTCACCCAGCATTGTGCTGTGTTCCTGCTTAGAAAAACTCGCTGGCATTTAATAACAGGTTAGGGATTTAGGAACTTAATGAGGCACTGAATGATCAAAGCCTTGGACACCCTTCTGTGTAAGATGGAGAAATTCTTAAATGATCTGCTGTGGTTTGTGTAATGGCTCGCATCACAGGCAAACAAAGCAGGTGAAATAACAGCAACTACAGGACTTTCATTCTTTCCCATTTATTATGGTTTTAATTTGTATAGCTCATATACAGGAGCTGACCTAACACTGCAGTCACTTTTGAGCGTGATAAGTTCTTATACAGAAATATTATACAACAGTGATTTCCTAGCAGAGCTCTTCCCAAAGGAAGCAGTAGCCCTTATTGGCTTTTAAGCTGGATTGTGTCAACCAGATCCCCCATTCAGGAACAGGATGGTACACTACACATTCCACAGTATTTATATCTGACATATCTGCATGAAAAAATTGGCAGCTATGAGCAAATTACGTGCCTTGATTAGGGAAGTGAAAACTGCATAGGTGAGCGGGCTCCCTGCTCAAGGGGTGTTCCTGGAGAAAGTTTGGAAATGTTGGATTCTTGAATCATAGTGAGCAAGAGACTGAAAGAAGAGAGAGCATAACCCCCTGCAGCACTGAGGTGTCAGTAGAATCTGAACTGACCACTAACACGTTTATTCTGCATTTACTGTGAGCCAAGTAGGCCAGCAATTATTCAGATTTAGCTCTGCCAGGCCTGTCCCACATTGAAACTTCCACCCATCTGCTTGCTCATTCCATGACCATAGGAAGAGAGTGGGTGGAGGCCCCAGGAGAGGTTGATTAGGACCATTGAGGCCTGGTGCTGGCATCTCATCTTGCCTGTTTGCATCTCTCCAGGACTCCGTGTACTGATCCCCTGACCATTGGTGCAAGGAGGAATTGTTACAGAAGTAATTAAAGTGATTAAAGAAGATGGTTGATACAGCTGTTGGTTGTGTGAAACTCCCTAAGTATTGTGTAAGGCTGGGACTGTATATCTCAGCTGTACCTGTTGTTAACTGAGAGCCTTTGGGTTACTGTGAGGCCTGTGTTTTCATGAGACAAACAAGTATATTCTGGTAGAGACATTCAAGGTATCATCTATTGACAGTGTTTTCCTGCTTGATTTTTTTGTCCAAAACTTGCAGGTACAGCCCCACTTTGAGTGGATGGCAAAAACTCCTTGGTGTGATTGAGTGCCAGTCACAGCTTTGGAATAACAGAGAACTCAGGCAGCCAAGGGGCAGAAGTCACATCTGTAGCAGCTTCTGCTTGCTTGCTGTGCACTCAGCATGAAGGGACAGGAATAGTCTTAGGCAGACATTGAACACAGTTGGGACTGTCTGTGTTGTGGAACCAATTCTTTGGCACTTCTCTGCACTGAATTTCAGAGAATTCTGGTTACAGACCAACATAAAACATAAATGCACGGAAATCACCAGTGCTAACTCCAGAATTGCTTAACGGTACCTTTAATATAGCAGACTTGTTGAGTTTTCCATCTCCAGTTGTTCAAATAATGAACTACTGTAAGTTGGAGAAACGTGACTAGAGCATAGAAGAACTCTGGAATTATTTACAGGCAATACCTCCTCAACCTTTCCCTGGGGAAGTACATGCCAGATGTGTTCCCTTTTGACTTGTAACACTGTACAACAAAATTACAGCACACACATAAAATGTACTTTGCCTTTCATAATAGCAAAATCTGTTATGATGAATTATATATTATTATTAGAGAATACAGACAGAGAAAATATTATAGATATAGTAATCTCTTTCCTGTGAGGGGGACTACATTCAGCATTCCTGCCTTTGTTGTGGTTCATAGCCCCCCTCTCGTGTCAGATAGGCAGACACAGTGTTACATCATGTTATACTTGTATTGCCACAGCAGTAAAGCACTTGGGATAGGCACTAGAGAGAATCTGCTTTATAATCTGCATCTCCTTCAAAGTCCTGTTGCCTGGGTTCTGGAAGGGCTTCTAATCCTTCATCCCTCTATGTAGGATTTCTTCCCTTCTTTTATAAGCCCCTCATAAGCTCCTCTGAATAAAGGGTTCTTAGCTTTGCAGACACTAAGTGGACTCTTTGGTGATAGGCTGAGTATTGTATTATTAATGTTGGACATAACTTCAAAACAAAAAAAGGAGAAAAGAAAAAAAATGGGAAAAAAAGAAATTTGAACCAGAGATAAGATAAAAAAGACCTTCCTGAAAAGTATCTTTGTCTACTCTTTGCTAAACAAAATAATCATGCTTGAGGTTTCCAAGATATGCTTTTAAAGTTTTCTGTTTGATGTCTACCTCAGCTTTGTTGATGGAATTGAATTTACTGCAAAATGATAACTGACTCAAGCCCCTGTGCTTGAGATCAGAAAACTCTTGTTCTTATTCAAGAATGTATCTTGCTTTTTTGTTTGATTGCTCTGATTTCTCAGGACCTCATGTATGCTTTTTGAAATGCAGTACAATACAATTCTGAAAAGCTGAAACAGTATCCAATCCCACTAATATTCTGATCACAGAGTGAAATCTTGAGGAGTCACACTCTCTCTTCTTAGTCACAATTTGAAGTTGCTGTAGAGTAACCTGGGTTTAACTCTGATTAAATATAAGAGTAAGTAATAGAAAATGTTCCTGTCCTTCTCCCATAATCAGACAACTGCCCTGTTTTTTAACATGAGTAAGACTTTGCAGTTAGGATTTAACTGTGTCCTTGTCCTTCTATAAATCAGATTTTAAAGTAAGTCAGTAAGTCAGTAAAAAGTCAGATTTTAAAGAAGTATTATAAAAACAAACAAAAACCTCTGCAAACCCCCATAAATTATTCTTCGAGTCTTGCTTTTGAAAGTTTTATTCAGTTCCCTGTTCATAAAAGTAACAACTGGGCTATACAATTTTCCAGCACCAGAGAATATTAATCTATGTTCAGACCTGCTCATTTCCACAGATATTGTAAATATAAATTCTACAACGCTGAGTTGTCAAGCAGGACATAAACTCTTGGCTTTAGGTACCAAACCAGACATTTCTAATAGGTACTTAGTGTGTCCACTAAGTGTACAAAGGAGCTCCTCATTTGCAGGAAAATATTTGAGATTTCTTTTCAGATATCACACTAGCATTTCACTGCAAAGTGGTATCTAATTGTAAAATCCCACAGGCACAGTTTAATCCTGGTTGAGCTGATTCCTCATTGTCTTCTTTCCTTTGCCATAATTAATAAGAGTGGCCATACTGTTCATCCACCTTGCACAGGTTTGAATGACAGCTCAAGGTGCCAGGGACACTCTGTGGTCTCATTTGAATGCAAACTGAAATTCTGTCATGATTTATTTTACAGACTTCATTGGACCTGGGAGAATTAGAAACTTCCCTGAGGAAACAAGTCATCAGCCACTCATGGAGATTTGCCAAAGAGATTGTGCAGCAGATAAATTCCTGATGTATAAAAGGAGAAATACTAAGAAGGAACAAAAGCAGTAAGAACAGACTAGAAAATATGGATGAGTTATATGTCTTAGTGTTCACTGTGGAGGTAGTATTTTTCTACATTTTCTCTCCAGTATAATTTTTATGAAGCTATTGAAGTAAAATGAGCAATACCAGGACTTGATGGTATTTGTCCAAGGGTTTCAAAGGAACTTAGGTAGGAAATTTCTGAGTGGTTGTCTTTGTTACATTGTCTAATCAACCTCTTTTTGCAATTATCAGTAGCACAAAATTCAGAATGTTGTTAGTGGTAACTCTGACAATTGGGAATGGATGGCTTAGTCTGGCTTCTGCCCTGGTGAATCTGCAGAAGATGTACTTAGGCTGCCTATAGGTAGCATGTGTATAATAGGTAAATATCTATCTGTGATCCCCTTCTATAGAGGTAAACAATCAGCTCTCAGGTTATTTTGTTATTTGAAGGAGCCAGTAAGCACCTCTCTGATCTGCATAGTGGTGTCTATTCAGATATCAGTAAAGTTTTTCACAAAACCATGAGCAAATACTGTTGTTAAAGGAATGAAATCTCCTTGGGATGATATAAAATACTTCAAAAATAGTAGAAAATATAAAAACCAGAAATAGGAGTATGGGATCATTTCTTGCTGTGGAGGAAATTTGGAATCTGTCGGGACCTTGTTTTGCTACCTTGTTTTTCAGCATATTTGTAAATGGTCTGGAAAAGGGAGGAATATTGAGGTGACAGTTGCAGATGTCATAAAATTTCTGAGGATAATAAAATCTAAATCTGATTGCAAAATGTTGCAAAAGGATACTGGGATGCTACGTGACAGGGAAATGAAACAGCAGATATAATTTAGTGTTGGTAGTACTTTGCATGATAAATGCAAAATCACATTAGAAGTGAAAAGTGACTGCCTATAAAACCAAATAGACTTTTGATATTACTAATCAGAAATGAGATTGTGAAAATACTTCAAAGAGTCTCTGAAAATAGCAGCTCAATGTTCAGCAGTGATCAAAAAACCACGGAGCTGGAAATTATTAAGAAAGGATTTGTGAACAAAACAAAACATCCCTTTGTCTGTGATCCATGATACAGATCCATGGTATACTCAGATCTGAATCTGTCAGTTGTCTTTCTCTACATCAGAAAATATACAGTAAATAATACAGGATGCTAGGAGTGATCAGAGACTGTGAATTACATCATATGAGAAGAGATGAAGCTGACTAGAAATTAGAGAAGGGAGCAATTTGGGAAGGAAGTGGTAAAGTTTGACTAAAACAAGATTATGAAATCACAGATCACAAATGGATGAACAGGGAGGGATTGTTCAGTGTTTGACACAGGAAAAACCCCTGTGGCACCCAATGAAGTTTTGAATAGTGGATTTCAAAGAAATAAAGTTAAATACTCAGCCAGGCAAAATCTAAGTTAAATTGCAGAATTTACAGGGTTTCCTACAGGCCAAAAGTGTAAATGGATGCAAGGAGAAATCACACAGTTTAAGATGTCCTTTAGCAGCTGTTAAATAGGAAACAACTTTTAAGAAGCCTCTGAGTCTGACTGATAGGAAGATGGCAAAATATTTCCTGGGAGGCACCATTCTGTATTTGTCCTGTTTCCTACTCTGCTCTCCTCGGTGTCTTCTCATGTTCTTCCTTTGAGATGCTGAGCAGTTGGTCCTTCATCTGATTCAGTGCATCTCTTACAGTGTCCTCATTCCTTCCTTTTAATGTCTAACTCAAGAAACAACCTAAACAGGACATAATGCCTCTTCTTAATGGTGAAATTCAACCTCTCCAAGGCACAGAAGAGCTCCAGCTCAAGAAGGCCTAACTATGTGCAGACTCAGTTCCCCTTTCTGGCTTTTGTAGGTTCCTGTTTAGCTCCTGGCATATTTGAACAGTGAACTTGAATGACTTCTATCAATACAACAGCTCTAAAAATATTCTGGAAATGTTACTCTGCTTTGTCTCAGATGAAAAAACACTATATACCTATTTTTCCATGTATTCACCAATTCTTTACCCCAGTATAGCCCCAAGAATTTGAGGCTGTTCTGCGTCTCACAGAATTGTGTCTCAAAGCCACAATCTGGACAATATTGGTAGTGAAAAGTCAAATTCCTTGTTTTCTAACCAATGCATGTTCTTAGTGTGGCCAGTGTAACAGTGCTGAATTTGGAATACAAAGCATCTGGTTGGATCTCTGCTACATTGTCACAGGTGTAAGAGAGGGCTACAGGTCAATGCCAAAAGTAAATGATGAAGTTCTTTTTCATCCTTAATGTATCTGTTTTTCTGTTGTTACTTGATATCTAAAGAAGATATCAGGAGGGAAATAATCCTTATTTTGAATCTGGTTTTGCAGTTTTAACTATGATATCAGCTGTGACTTCAGCATCAGGCCTATGCTTTGAGCAACAACACAAGTAGGAAATACAGTACCTCCTCAAATCTCCAGAACTTCTGACAGACTTCACACTGCTGTACATACCTGTAGTTGTTCTTAAGTGACCCTTGATTGTTCTTTTTTTTTGTTTCTCTAAAACTTATGAATTTGAAGCTCAAAAGGATGTACAAGCTCAGAAATGTACCTTATCTTTACTCTTCATTACCACTAAATGCATTTTTATCACCCAAGGGTGGAGAAAACAGGTCATGTTCTCTGAAATTGGCATTTTTTGTCTCTCAAGTGGCCAGGTGATGTTTCACTTACAGAAACTGTTAAACCAGAGTGTTAACAACAGATTTACTTTATTTCCTGCCTACTTAATAGAGAACTGTTGCTCCTATCTTGGCAATTAATGTTTGAAAGTGGGAGGCATTTGGTTTATAAAAGACATTAAATTGAGTCTGCTTTATAAAGCCAAAAGGGAATAATTATAAAACTTCAGGAAAATAGAAACTGTTTTCAGCAGTTTATGAACTGTGACAAGACTCTCTTGCTTCAATGGGCAGTAGTTGTTAGATACAAACTCAAACTGTGAGATTTACATCATTACTTTTGAATACTCTTTTCTTCTCACCCCCTCAAATGGAGGTTATCTTAAATAGGATATATATTTATATTTATGTACATATTTTCCAATGAAATTATTTGCAGTAGGATTGTCTGTTATTTACAAGTAGGCAATAAAAATTGGGTTTTTGACTGTAGAATTACCACATGGAAGAGCTTACTTGTGGGCTTCCAGGTGGTTACCCAGATCTGGATGGTCCCCTTTAACCTAATTTAAAAATGGAAAATGTCAAGAGTACTGTGGTCAGCGAATTACAGGCTCATGCATATTTATATTGTTATTTGTTTGTTTATTTATAAAGAAAAAACTCAGGCTGGCTAGGGTCTGAACAATATGAGCATGTGTTTGCATTGTTTGGTGATAAATGACAGTTTTGTTGGGATTTTAATTGCTAAATAATAAATTAATTTTTTAGGTTATTATAGATGATGTCTCCTTGGAAGGGATGTAAAACTTCATCTGGAAAATTTTAATGTGTCTTAAGTGAGAATTTTTTAGGTTCTTGCAGTTGTCTGGAACTGCTGATATTTTTGTGACTGTGGTCCACCAAGTTTGCACAAGAAAGTTTATTAGTACAAACTTTGAAACACTGCAAGAGTCACAGAGGAATGCTTATCCCTCTGGAATTTCAGTGACCTCTAAATCTTTTCATGTTGTTACTGAACACTTCTGGGACGTGATTCCAGTTGCAAAATGTGGAAAAGCACCTTTAATTTTGTGCAGTTTGGAGTTTGGTGCTTGCTAAGCAAAGCAAGATTGCTAAGTCCAAAGTCAATATTCACTTAACATATTTAGAATTGTAAAAATACAGTGTAATTCCTAATTTCACTCTTAAAAGAATTTTTCAAATGAAGCATTTTCATTACCCACTAGAAGAATTATCACATCTTCGTCTACCACCACCTTCTCCTCCCACATCTCTTGTTATTTTAATGTACTTTTAGCACATGAGGCTGAAGACCATTTAAAAAAGGATTCTTTCTGCAGGGATGCTTAAGGAAATCACTTTCTAACATGCCAAGATTCCAGACTATTCAAGGACTGGTAAATGTGATGGAAATCCAACTTGAGCTGCAGTCAAAAAGGAACTGTAATCAAATGTGGAACATAATGCAATGAACCTACCGCAGTTTGTCAATTTTAATTGTATTTCTACATTAAAAATCTGCTAGAAATTGGGCTGATACTTTGCTCTGGAATTCAGGTGTTCTGTGGATTGTCCAAACACTGAAATAATCCTGTAATTTCCCCCCCCCCTCTCTTTAGCATTGTTATGAAAAATCCTAAGAACAATAAAAAATAAACCCCAATCTCAAGAATATTCAAGAGGACAGTCTCCAAATCCATTTCTCACATCACTCACATCACTTTGAGCCATACCAGTCCCTGTGGACAGAAATAATTTAGAGATATTTGATTATTCCTGGAGGTACATCCTAATGTTAAGCAGATGCAGTCAAGCTCTGAGTTTCCTAGTAAAACTGAGAGCCTGGAATTTTAATGCATTCCTAAGTAGGTCCCGTGCTTCAAATGGCTTTAATCTCTGGTCTCCTTATAGATCCCAGAATATAATTCTCATGGGTAATTGTGTCTCCTTAGACATATATGCCTAACAAGTATGAGATGCAGGAAAAGATTGTGTGTCTTCAAATGTGTAGAGCTGAATATTGACCAGTTTATAGCTGAGATTCTGTTTCAGCATCAACGTTCTAAGTCTCTTTTGTTATTGGTTGTTACAGAAGGGTGTTTGCACAAAGCTTTCAGTGCAGCTTCTTCAGCCCAGGTTGGAGAGGTGTGAAAATGAGAGTTTCAGATTTGAACCCAGTGACCCTTGGCAGCCTCACATTTGCATATGGTAAGATCCTAAAGGGAATCATTTAGGTTTTAATAAGCTGGAAAATGTCTCTATGTCTCTCTAAGGCTGGCAGTGGATTACCATTAACATATTGCACGTGATCACATTATATATTTTTAGGTTACCTATGTAGTTTAGGAAGTAGCAAGGGATTTAGGATATGCCTGCAGTTAAAGAAAATCTGACTAAATAGCACACAAATTAGTGTTTGAAGACTTGTTTTTAAAAAATCATTAGGAGCTAGGGTTATTGACTAGTGACAAATATTCAATCAATCAGAAGAGGCAATGCTGAAGGAAATGCCATCTTTTTATGTGCATTACAGGGAGGTAGATCAATGGGCTCTGGGGTGCTAGCAGGAAAGCAGGTATTTCTCATATGCTAGTTAATTAACCATTAGTCAATGCCTAAAAATACTGCAGTTTGAGTTACATCAGTCTGTCAGATCAGGTAGATGAAATGTTAACTTTAATATTTCTAATCTTGCCCCTGCCTGCTGAGCTGGGGTGGTGAAGGAGGGATGGTACCAACAGTGGAGCAATTACCAGGCCCATCCTATGAGCTCAGACAGGTGCAAGTGCAAATCATTGTGGCAGTCATAAAGCAAGGTTCAAACTTCCTTCAGGAAAGAAGGTCAAATTTTGGATAAAAATAAGGGTTTGAAAGAATGGAAATATGACCACTCATTATGGAAAAGGATATCTGAACTCACAGTCCTCTGACATCTCAATGATTTTTTCAAAGCCAGAGAGAGCTCAGATGGTTTGATGATCTCTGTGGGATATTCTGCATAATCTGCTGTCAATTACAGAAAATAATTACAAAGTAGACTGGAAATCACGTAAATTGAGTTATTCTGAGCTCAGCAGATTGTTGAGCAGTAGGTCCAGAAATGCTAGAATCACAGGATAATGGGATTCTAGGCTTTGATTAATTTCTATAAAACATCACTGCACAATAATGCAGTTTTGGACAGTGCTTTTCAGGGAAGATGACATGCAAAATATCACCAGGACATATGAATAAAAGCAGCCTCTTCTCATGAGTGATTTTTACCATTAAAGACTATTATCAGAATTTACTGTAGGAGAGCTGATAAATCCAGGCCACAAACTCCATGACTGCTCCAAATGGCCCTTTAAGAGATCATCTTAAAATTTGCTTTGTCTTCTTCACCAGTCATGTGTAAATCTGAATTCATTGAACAACTTGCATATACAACTTCAACAAAGTTAATGCTGCAGACTCCCTCTTTTTCTCTCTGTTTCAGTCCTCATTTTCAAAACACAATTTTATTGCTAACCTTGCTTTTTAGTCTTGTTCTTCTTTGGCCAACTTAGATTTTGAGCCTATTAGCTGTGACAGTCTTGTTGAATATCAATCACAGGGGAAGGGAGTCTGTCATGCATAGCATAGGAAACTGTTGAAGGGATGATAGCATCTTTTACTTCTAGGTATAGGCTGATTGGGGAAGTGAAAAAGAAACGTTGCCCATATGGGCACCATTGCATAATCACTTATCACGTTGTGAGGGTTTGCACCTTCCTCTGAGATATAGTAAAGACAGACTACCAGGCTTTGATGGCCCAGTAGTCTGATCTGCCATGACAACTCTTTATGTTCTGATATATGTGACCTGTCAGTGTCTATACTGGAAAGATAAAAAATTAAGTTATTGGTGAGTGAAGACTAAAGTATGTGGAAAGAGATTTCTAAGTGAACGGTTTTCAGTTGTCAGTGTGCAGTGAGCCACAGTTGTGGAAATGAGGCAATAAATGGCAGCAATCTAGATAAAACAATTTACTTTAACAACTGGAGTTCAATATTTAGCTTTACTTAATTATGTGAGAAAGCACTGCTCTATGAAATAAAGATAAGGCAGCATTTTTAGGGACACAAAACTGAAACTGGGAGATTGTTTGGGCTTAGAGTCATTCACAGACTGGTTGCAGTTATGCAAATGGTAAGAATTTCTCAGCATTTCATAGAAAAATATTTAGAATTCAGAAAAATTGATTGGCAAGCCCTCAATAATGTACTTCCTGAGACAATCATAAGGATATGCATGGAGGTTGATCATGTAGATGATGTCTAGTGGGCATGGGCATGGTCTCTATATAAGAGCTCTTAAGGGTCTTTGTAATTGGAATGTAATTGCATAAATGTATTCATAGATGACTTGTTTATTTGAAGAGCTGAGCTCTGTAAGATCCTGAGTACTGTAAAGTCCTGTCAGCTCTTAGAACTGAGCTTTTCAAGGGCTCTAAAGGCTAAGCAAAACAAAAGGCATTGCTGTTGGAGCTGATTTTTCTTTTGAAATGATCCATTTTTGTTATACACAGAACAAAATAAATCCAGCATCAAATGTGCATCAGGTACCACATTCCTTAAGGACTGGTAGCTCCTGCTAACTACATGATTTAGATGGAATGAAGAAACAGCAGAAATAACTGCCTGAAAAACACTGTAAATACAAGGACTGATGGATGGTAAATTGTATTTAGGGCACTGCTTTGGTACCCACTTTTTAGAGACCAGAAAGGTTTTAATTTGTCACAAGAGGTTTCCATCAGATGAGTTCTGCTCGATGTGACAGTCTGTGGCTTCCTTTGGCGTTGTGGTTGATTCAGTCAAACAGTTCATGCTACATCCTGTCAAGTTGTCCAGCCATGGCTTCAGAGGCTTCACAAACACAGCACCTCCAGTTCTGAAAGGGCTGAGTATGGAAAAAACTGCTCAAAGAGGAGCATTTGATTTTAACTTGTTCTAGCAGACACTTGGCTTGATTAAGAAAAAAAATTGCCTCCCTTCTATCATAGAGAATATTATCAAGTTCCTTACAGGGAACTACATTTAAAATGATAGTAAAGAAGGCAGTTTTACAATATTTATTTTTAAATGAATATTTTATACTTATAAATGCTCTAGATACATGACTATATAAACAGGTGCTATCTGATTCCTTTTATCCTTTCTAGATTTTTCCCATCATTTAAATAATAATTAAAAAATCTTTTAATATGTTGTTGGATCCTTTTTATTCTTCTTAATCTTTTGTATCTTTTTACAAAGATACAGTAAAGCTCCTGTTAAACAAGGAAATGTGCATATCATGCTATTGCCTGGATTAATTATTTGGGGCTGATTTAAGAATGATGGAACTCAGTGCTGAACTCTTCACAAATATTATGTGTATGTCCTCTGGCAAGTCAGTTTGGCCATGGTCTGGCAGAAAGTTAGACATTTATGATATTAGAAATGAACTTTTATTTGCTTTAAGGTGCATCAATTGCACTTTGCCTCTGTTTCTCTCTTCCTCTTACTTTTTTTAGTTCAGACAATAAAAGCCCAGAAGACCCTTCAGTGTGTCTCAACCATATCTAGCACAACAGAGTTCCTGGTCCCTGCTGATTCCAAGGAAATGCTCTTACACATCCTGCTCATTGCACTCCAGCTGACCCTAATGGAAGTGTTTGCATGAATACTGTCTGCTCTTTATATATAATCACATAGGAAAATTGTATTGCCCTGGGAAAAAGAATGGTCCCTCCTTTCCTTGCAGGATGCACGTTCTTCATTGTGCTAGGTTTGATCTCTCAGTGTAGCCTTCTACTCTCTGACCTCAGTGTCATAAAGCTTCCTTTTTATTGTTGGGTTTTCTTTAACTTGCTCCCAGATGTCTGATGCAAGCAATGGCAATAAAAGAAATCAAACAAAGAAATTTAGAATTCTATTAGGAGTCAAAGAAATTATTCCCTGAGCTGCCCATTGATTTAAATAAGTAATTTGCCAAAAGACATTTAATGGACTGTTTTAAAAGAAAAATCAGCTACAGCAGTGGTGTCTTTTTTGTTTGTTTTTCCTGCCTCATTATCTCAACAAATACATTGTAATAGTGCTTCCTTGTATTATGGATGTACATGCAGTTCAGGCCTCTGTAATCTTTCAAGTATCAGTTACTAATGGATACTAATTTACTAATTTACTAATTACTAATTTACTAATTTACTAATTACTATTTACTAATGTAAATGCTAGTTGGTTATGTAGCAAAAAATATTACAGATGTGCTATGGAGTATTTTTATAAACATAAAACCAGAGGAAAAATCAAGAAGTACAAACCAGTTTGAAACTCAGGTAAAATGACAGCTGTTCTGAATTGTGGGTGAAATTTTCACCATTCTTGTTTAGAAATCTAAATTCTTTGAGTGGTTTTTATGGTTTTTAATTCCATATGCTAAATGTGTCGCTAAGAATATGCCTGAATTTGATGCAGTCACATTCTACAGCAAGTGTTTATCCCAGTCAGAAGTGCCTACTAGAAAAAAAAATCATTATGCACTTGCACACATGCATGTTTATTTATGTATATTTATGCCTTTGGAGCAACAGTGAGACAGCAAGACATGTGAAATTAGACTAGGTGAGAACAAGAAACAAAGTCTTTACACCTTAGCAAATAATTTGCATTTGTGCACCAGCATTCCAGTTTCCTGCCTTTCTCTTGGACCTCTCTGTAACAGAGTCTATAATAAGACAGGTACTTAATTGTAGGAAGATTGCATCATTCTCTTAAAGTGTAATAAGTGAATAGATACCTTGTCAGAGATAGCAGCAGCAAGCCCTCTGCATCTGTGTATAAAGATGTACCTGCTGGAATATTGCTTACTCTGGTAATTTTGTTTAAAAATTAATCTAATTCTAGGATTTTGCTAATGAATCAGTTATATACATATCAGAAAGCACTGATGCAACTTCTATCTTCAGTGTTACAGTTTGGATCAAGCCCTTACCTGCTGTTTATTTGGTATCCCTACTTTGTTCCCCTTCTGGTGCAAACTAAGATCTGGAACACCACCCTGAGCTCCTAGAAGTGCTCTAATATCATACTGGTGTCATAAGGGCTTTCTCAATGAGTAGCCTTGTTGGCAATATAAAAAGAAGTATTCTTTGTCTAGTGAAAGATTCCCCCAAGCCATGATCAGTCTAGGAAGTGCTGCTGGATCCACAGATGTTAATGGTTCCATTAGGCCCTGCATTTATGTCCTAGAGTGTCCCTGCAGATCATTGTCTGTCATGTTTTTTTAAACCAAGCAACATCTCTTTCAAATACAGAAGATTAAATTTTGCTTGACAGCCCCAATGTTTTTCCCTTTCTATGTTTCTGAGACTAATTCTGACCATTGTGAATTTTCCAAAAGGTACTTTTGATTTATAAAAGTCCTTCAGTTAATTAAGCCCTAACAAGTTCCATGTTTTTCCTTCATACAATGACAACACCAATCTGCTGTTCCTGCAAATGGTGTTAGTGTAAAAATTATAAACAGATTTGATGAGTGCCTTGAAGTATCACATTTAGTATTGAAAGGAGGTTATGCTGAACAGGGAATTATAATACTTGAGAAGGAATGATAGTGAAGATGCTCAGTTGAGGTAACAACTGATTTTATTTTCTATTTTTGCTAAGAACTATGGGATAAAACAATACCCCAAAGATGGAAAAAACTGGATTTCCCAAAGGCACCTGCAAAAATATGAGGAAGAGCTAAGCTACCTCACTTATAGAATTGCATTTCAATTTAGTAATTTAAAAGGCAAAGTCCTGATTTAGGTAGATAAACAGAAAAAATGCTTGCTGTCAACAGGAAGATTTCCTGTTCAAAATTCAGTAGTAGACAAGACTCAAATAAAACAGATCTGACTGTATGATGCAGCCCTGAAAAATACCAACCTTTGCTGAGAAAATAGACATGAGGGGAAGTATCCATCCTGTAAGATCTAGACATAATAATATATACTGTTCTTACTATGTGCAGGTGCTTCTCTTTGAGCAGGACTAATTAATGCTGGAATGTAAACCAAAAAAAGGGCAAAGGTCTAGGATGAAATCTTTTTAATCATAAGAAATCAAGAGTAAAGTAACTTAGTTTATTTAACTTATCAAAGGAAAGGCTTAAAGGAAATGCAATTGCTGCATACAGATGTATTGGCTGAAAAACACCAGAGAGGGAAAACAACCGTTTATCTAAAAGAAAAATCTGGCATAAAACCAAATTGGTACACAACTACATTTAGGCAGGAAATGATTGCTAAATGACAGATGTTTTAGTTTCTACATTGTCCTTCCAGGAAGACTAATGCTAGTAAAAATACCTCTCTCCCCAGATAGTTTTGAGGATGTTCTTCTATCAGCTTATGAAGGGGATTGTGTGACACAGCTGGCTGATAGCAGGGACTGAATTTCTCAATTTAGGAAGCCCATTCTGGCATGTTGCTGTATGTATTGGTAGTTTCTTCTGGGTGCCAGAAGCAGGAAGCACAGTGTGTGTGGTGTATGCAGGTAGTACACACTCTCAGAGAGCTGTCATGCTGTCAACACTCTCTGTAATGAAACCACTCATCACTCAGAAGGCTCTGAAATGGCAATTGCAATTGTTACAACTCGTTCCATTTTCCCCTGCTGGGAAGTGTACCTTATCTTTAGTTCTTAGCATTTGGAAGCTTTTAGCCTGATACACAGGCTTAAGTGAAGTGTCATTTCTTTTCCATTTTTCTGGCCCATCAGATGATTTAAGAGTCTGAGACAGTGTGTGAAGCCCATTGACCAGGAAGGCCATGGCAGCTTCTCCATGAAGTGTTTTAGCCAGGCTTTCCCTTGGAAGGCAGGGTCCCTCTTAGAAAGTGCAGGTTAAGTGCACAGGGAACTTTTTTCTTTTTTATGTAGCACACTCTTCCCTGAGGCACCACTGCCTACTGATGTTCCCAAAGCCACACCCTCTTAAATACACAGAGAAGGATTTACCTAAAAATACCTAAAAATCCAAGGTGACTAAACACAAATATTCTCAATTTGCTTTATAAAGCCTGTTTACTAAGTTCAGTTATTTTTGTGAATGCCTTTCAAAGGGCAGCTGATGTGAGGCATCTTTAGCATGAGAGATAGGCTGCCAGAAACTGACTGGGTGTCTGGGCTAAGTTCTTTGTAAAGCAATGCTTTGAATATCCTTAGAAACTGTCAGGAGCACTTTAAAAATCCTGAGAAATGTGCATCTCATGTTCCTCCATCATGTGTGGAGGAATCATGGAAAACTTATGAGCGCATAGGCAAGCAAATGATACTGTCTCAGCTCTTTCCTCTCTCTCCAAAATTAACACAGAAGAGTTCTGATGTCCTACAGTGGTTTAAAAACTGTGGAGCATGTATTTTAGGACTATGGAATATTGTCTTTGTAAGTGCTTGTCATGAGAATCTACAATTTTTTTACCTGCTGGTTTCTCCTACCAAGCAATCCTTGTAATAAGAGCAAATTTGGTTCTCTCTTTATTTAAATTAATGTCTCATCCTTTGGGATAACTTGCTCATTAGGTTAAGTTGCTAACAGCAACTTTTCTTGAGTGGAGGGAGAGAAGTTTTTCTTTTTAAATAAGTAGTTTGATTTAACCAAGTGCTGTAATTTGGTTAAGGGGAGAAAGAACAGGTAACACATGCACAGACCAAAGAGTTTATTTAAAATGCTATCAGTGGCTGTAGTCAGGAAGCAGTGCTGAACAGACAGAAAAAAATTGACTTGCTAATAGCCCTTTAGGAGGTTAGAACTCAAGTTACATGTATTATTCAGGTCGTAATAAAGCCTGGAATCTCCATTTGGAGATAAATATTTAATTGTCCAAGGCACTGCACAGGTAAAATATAGGGGGATGGGTCCATTCACCCAAACACCACTTTCCCAACAACCACTTTCCCAATTTAATGAGAAAACGTGTGCAAGAAAGAAACATGGGACTGCACCATAGCAATGAGCAGTTTGAAATCATTGTTAAGCTTTCTGCAGACACAGTGGTAGCTTTGCAATCTTAGTTTCTATACTTTACCACTCCATATGTCCTGAGTCATGCCTTTATTTTACAGGAACTAAACAAAATCTACCTCAAAGGATGAGCAGGTGGAAGCATGAAGGGAGCTTTCAGGCTCTCATTTGCAGAATTCCTGTTCCTTTTAGGTCACATTTGTTAGACAATCAAAGTTCACATATATTGTCTTTGATTTAGTTCAATATTTAGCATCCATTTAGGTTGGTTATCTTTTTTTCAGAATTTTTGTAATGCCAGGGAGAAGCTGATAGAGAGTCAGAGGTGCAGAGACCCTGCAGAGTCTGATTCATCTGCTCATATCCTGCTCTTTCAATGGCTTGCATGGATATTCTGCTAAGAACAGCAACTGAGATAATCTGGCAGACAAATAATTTAATCACTGTCATTCCTTTTCTGGCTGCTGAATGTTAAAGGGACAGGTGAAAAATAAGGATGAAAGGAGGTAAAGCTCTGGTTTTGGCTCCTGGTTTTTATTCCTTTCAGCTGCTGTTACAAGTACCTTTTTATTTAGACTAGCCAGGAGGGACTTGTAATTAGTAGACATGCCAATGGATCCTAGCTAATCTACATAAACAATAGGGCATCACTGACAGTACAGTCATCTGTTATTTTTATCAGTTAATTCAGGAAAAATTATGATGAAGTAGACCACTCTCTCAGCTTTACTTCGAGTTTTCACAGGAGAGGCAAGCCAATGACCAATTTTTCACCCACCTGTTGTTTCTCTTGGTGGACTTTAACAATAGCTTTAGGTCTTAATTTGAGAATAAAAACACTAGTAAAACACAGAAATTATATCCTTCTTCTCACCAGTCTGTGGGCATGGCCCAGGTGAGCTTCTGGATTATTTTCATTTGAATAACCAAGACTGCAATCCCTATATGCTCTGCTGGCAGTAGTGGAGGCTGGGGAAAGGTGAGTGCAGCTCACAGTACAGTGTGAGGTTAATGCACACCTTCTGTTGAATCTTTAGGATGCAGGAATTATGGGACAGGAGAGAAAAATCCTCTCTTGATTGTTTCACTTAAATGTTTCTCTGGGCCACTTACCACATTAGAAAATACAAACCATAATCCAAGAAATAAATGTTATAAATAAATCCCTGGAGGAAAATTTTACTGCCATTGTCTGCAAATAGGGCCATTATCCATAAATGGAGGAAGCAACTGGAGAATGCACGGGTGAAATACTTTGTGGTTATTTAGTTTTAGTGCCTTGTATGCCTATCTGTCCCCAATCTTTGCTATGATAATTGCAGGGAGCTATCATGAATGGATCATTGATTACCATATATGACTGAAAGCAGCCAGGCTAGGGAACAATGCTAAACATTGATCATTTGTATGTCAGTGTTTGATGGCACTGCATCATGGCAAGAAAAAAGTTTGGGGATTTTTTTCCCCTTAAAACAAGACAAAAAGATGGTTGATATAAAGGCATGATATTAATTACTTATTGCATAGTACCTTTGTAAGTTCCCATTTCAAGAACTCTTGCTTCCAACTCTATGGTACAGAGCTGGCAGTTGCTAATCCACTCTTTCAGATAAGTAATTTGAGCTTTCCAATTTATTCTTTTTTGGAAGAGGTATAACCACATATCTCCAAGTTTATTTTGCTGTGCTAGTGGCTCATACAATGCTGCTAATTGTTCTGTTTACTAAAGCATCTCTTGCTTCAGCATCTGTGAGCTGCTGCCACTGACTGGGTGCATGAAATAAACTGGAGTGATAACATCAGATTTTTGTTGCTTCTAATTTGGCTCATGTGTACTTACAAATGCTCTGTGACTGTATACCTACTCACAGCTGTAACACTTGTTTGCAGCAGTATCAGGAAAGCTGGATTAAGTAGGATTGGCATAAAGCCTTCTGGATACAGTCTTTTGAACCTACTTCCAAGGTTTTTGCCTTTAACAAACAACAGAGAAAACAACTTCCAAGTGCTCTAAATGTAGCACGACCATCTGTTGACTTCAGAAATGAGATAAGTAATAGTGATGTCTTTTCTATGTCTTGGAACTAAAGGATACTTAAATTGCTTTTCTTTTTACTTCCTTGTTTTTATTATTATAATTTTTTTTAAATTTCAAGTAATTTCTAAAACCTGTATTTTGGATTGAGCACATGTCAAGGGACACTTCTAATGGTTATTTCAGCTGTGTCTAGAAAAGGGTACAGAGATTGGCGAAGGGGGTGATGGGTGTAGGGAGGGACAGAGCAAGATTACAGTGTCACTATTCTGGTCTAAAAATCTCCAGTCACTGACTATTTCTTGTCTGCCTCTCCTGGTAAATGTCACTGTGCAGACACTGATCAGACAGTCAAATGCTTAGGAGTTTATTTTGAGTTAATGGGCTGGTGGAAGTTGAGACTGTGCAACATGATAAAGAAAACTATTTTTCTTTGCAGAAGTATCAATTGTCACAATGTAGCTGCACCTCAGGAAGAGAGGAGGCGAAATGAACACAATTTATGGGAAGCCCCTATACACAGTCACCAGGAACAAGGAGCCAAAGGAAAACAAGAGCAACTCTTGTTGGGAGAAGTGTGTTTTGATGTACCTTCTGCATCACAATGACTGTAGCTCAATACAGAATTGGTTTACACCATGCATTTGAAAAGGAACCCCTGGAGACTAGGCATATATTTTTTGGCCAAATGTCCCAAAATACTGTTGATAAGGAACTTGGAAAAAGATTCTATATGCATCTCATCATGTAGGCACACAGTTTGGGGTAATTGGGAGTGGGGCTGGGGCTGAGCCTCATCCCCAATGGGCTGCAGCTGTGAGAAGCAGGCGAGCAGCATTGACAGCAATGAGCCATGGAGTGCCCAGGGGCACTGACCAACCACGAGAGGGAACAGAGGGCCCACAGGTGCAGTGCATCAACAGGAGGGGTATAAAAGGTTGGGCTAAAGAACAAGAAGGGTCAACACTAGAAGCCTTCTGAAGTTGTGTTCCTCTCTATGGGTTGAAGCCTTCTGGAATTGTATGATGATACTTTCTGTATCGTGGTCATCTCAACTGTGACCTGGGCTGTGAAACCATCCTCCTGAAGGCAATGAAATACCAGTGGGGATAACACAGTGGGAAGTGCAGCCTGAAAGGAGAAAGAACATTTCATTCAAAGCTTGTGAGATCACTTCACTATTTATATTCAGCCATTCCCAGAAAACAGACTGAAGGAGGAATCAAATAGAGTTTTATGGCTTCATAACTTTTACAAGTCTCTTTAAAGCTCTTCATTATTATTCACTCTTCAAAGGCAGCCTGTGGCATTACAGAGTATTAAAGGAGCAGTGTGGAAAAAGCAAGTTTGAGAACCAATTACTAGAAAGTGAGACTACAAAACACTATTACCTTATCAAGACTGGATAAAGATTGATTTGGAGAGGAGTGTCTGCCTTCACAACATTCACTGCTGATAAATCACCTGTCAGAAGTCCTTCGGGAATCTACTTGTGACTAAAATTAGTGTACACCTCCTAGTACACGTGATGTCCATGGCTCAGGTTGGTGAAAAGCAGTGCCCTTATCATTCTACATCTTCAGCCTAACTCAGGGTAAGTAATATCTGCCTCCATCCCCTGTAGTTCCAGGTTGCTCCTGAATGATGTAGTCTCTGCATAATGCCTTGTAACTTACTCAGCACAAGAAGACCCTAGGAGGACTATATGATATCTTCCTATTTCTCCCCTTCTCAGGGCCAATGCTCTGCCTGACAAGTTAATGTGGGATATGATTTACCTTTCAGGTTTCAATAATTTAATTTTGTGTATGCTTACTGCAATGTTCTAAGGTTTCCATTAAATATGCATTTATATTCCCTCCACCTTGCCTTTCATTGCCTCTTGTTATAGGAGTGTTTGTGTCTGGGAAGCAGGGATTGGTCAGTATTGTGGGAGTTGTTCTTGTCATTGAGTGGACTTATTTAAAGGAGAGCTTGTCTTGCTATCTTCTCTAAAGATGCCTGGACCCTGAAGTCATCTAATTTCCTTTGCAATATTCATAGATCCTTCTGACAGAGCATGGTCTATCCTTAGCTCTCACATATGTCACCCTGACTTCTGAAATCTCTATTCTAAGTCAGCCAAGTGTAATACCTTTAAAGGAGAGTTTTTAATAGTAAGAGGAGCGAGGTAAGAATATGTGTGCTTGTGCATGTATGTGATGTGGGAGACAAGGATCAAAGGAATTAAGGGATGTCTGGTCTCCATTAGGAAAAGCAAGCTTTGCATGACTCAGGAGGTACCTTCCAACCCTTCCCATATTCCTAGTTTGAACAGCAGCTCATATTGCAGTTCTTGTTTAAACAAACATTGGCATAAAATGATGTCATTTTTAGCACTAACACATTACCAGCAATCATAGTAGCAGCTCTGTCAAGAGCCTTTGCTGCAGGAAGAGCTGGTACATGCAGTTTGCTGTAGTGGCTGACAAATGGATTGACTGAAGTAAATAAACCTTGTTGGCAAGAAAGAATGTGATGTAGACTTTTATGTGGTCAAGTTACTAACAGCCCCTGGTGTGTGCCAGTGGGACAAGGAAGGCAGGAACAAGATGAGATGGCCCCAGTGAGTACCGGTAGCAAAGCCAGCTGCTGGGCTGTGGGGTGTAAGAGAATTTCTGCCCTGAGATTCAGGGCTAAAGCCCTTGGAATGCTTCTAGGCGAATGTGGCTCAGCTTGTGACCTGTGCAATGCTCTCATCTGGCTCACCACTGCTTCCCTGGAGCAGACAGGGAGCAGCTGAGGCAGGAGGAGCAGCCCACAGGGCTGAATCACCCCCAGGCCTGCCACAGGGACAGGCACTCGAGTGTTGCTGCTGCTGCTAAGGATGGGGGGCTGCCAAGGGCAACCCCGAGTCTCTGGGTGAGGCTGTGGAAGAACAGGATGGTGCTTCTGGGGATCACTGCTAGGAGGGTGGGAAGGGAGTGCCCTGGGGTGGGAGTGGATTTTGTGGAGCTCAGGGACAGACAGGTCTGCAGGTAGGTAAGTGGGAAGAAAAATCTTCATTCCCAGAGCCTTAAGCTGGCCACAGAAGAGCTGAAGGCTGAAATGCTCCCTCCAGTATCCTGCCAAATGTGCCTGAGGAGCTAATGTCTTTTTCCTCCTCTTTTTCCATCATATGGGCTTGTCAGACCAACAATTATCTCAAGTAAAAAGGAGCTCCAGGGGGTAAGTCTTGAATGAACTTTGGCTTCATAGGACCATTGGTTAAGAGACAGCAATGGATGCTGCCCCTCTGTGCACAAACTGTATGAAATTAGTAGGAATTAAGGATTTGACTCTGCAGGATTGATTTTCTGTGCTTATTACTTCACCACAATGTAGCCAGGTGAGGAGATTGAGCTGCCAGAATAGTTTCTGGGAGGTAGAATCTACATGACTTAGATACAACTCTTGTTTGGTTTCTGTGTATTTTTTATTCGGCTTTGCTCTGCTTGTACTTGCTAAATGCTGGACTGTAATTGTAACAGGGACTGTCACACTGGAACAAGAATTTGAGAGATTCACTGCAGATTTACTGAGAAGTTCTTGTGGACACTGTGCACATACAGAAGAAATTGATTGAGGTAGGCAATAAAAGTTGTTCATTAAAAGTATCAATCCAAAACACAAATGAAAACTTCTCCTCTTCCATTTGCAGGCTTGGTTGGATAACTAAAATTGCTGAAAAAGATTTGTTTTTATCTCCTTATCAACTGCTATTTTTTTAAATGACAGGCAATTTCACATAATTATTTGGATTTTTTCTCTTAATATTTCCCAAATATTTCTAAACCTCTGAACAAAGGTTTTGATTGTAGGCAAGTTTCAATAATAGCTCTGATTATGAACAACATCATAAGAATTAGTTCCATGAAAAATACAGAGCTCTCCATCTATTTTAGATATTACAGACTTATTTACAAAGTTACTCCTAATCCTTCTCTGTGTGTGCACACAGACACACTAAGTGTACATGGGTTGTATGAACTTGTGTCTATCACCTGGCACCAGAGCAGGGCTGAACCCACAAACACTCAGACACTTGTAGCAACTTCAATCTTTTTCAGTGCATTAAATGGGATTTGAAATACTTGATCTTTAATCTGAGAAAGGAAGGAATCAAAATTATCCTTGTTTCTCCTTCTTTTTCTCCCTCTGCTCTATCTGCCTCTTTCCAGGGATTGATATTCAGATTGGAACCATAAATGGTTTCATTCTGTCCTCAGATCTCCCTGCCCCAGAAATACTGTGGCAATTCAAGAAAGACTGAGATAAAGTGTTTGCATTGAATAGTGTTATGAATTAGTTATCCATGATCATAGTAAAGAATAAGGGATGTAAAAATGCATGTGTAAACTAGTAAAAATTTTGTAGTTCTAAGCTAAGTCCTTTTGCTTTGTACTTATTTTTTATTTAAACTGAAATTGTTATAGTTGTTTATTTCATGACCAGAATCTGGTGTGTGATTCATAGCACTATCAAAGCAAACAAGTACTAACTTTGTGATTACTCCCTACCTTATTAAATAATTTAGAAGCCACTTTATTAACTTTATAAATTAAACAGTAACATTGCCTTCTGCAAATAGCAAAATCTATTTCAATTGCTTTGGGAATATTTCCCAAGAGTTTATCTTTGCTAGTCATTCCATAACAAAAAATGGTCTTTTACTTGTGTCCAGCTGCCACATAGAGAAACACTGAAAGCTGCTTCTGACTTTTCCCAATATTGTTTATTTACCAGTGACTGAGACAAAACAAGTGCTTTTGTGTCTATGTAAAAAAATCCCATTTTAGATCGTGTAGGCTATATATATCCATTTTACATAACAAAGATACATATTGCCCTGTCACATTTTCTAGGATTCAGACAGTCATATCTCTCCCTCTCTCTCTCTCATATTTCCAAAGGGAAAGTTTTCTCTGATGATTTAAATAGAGATAGTGTGCTTTCTGTTAAGATCATGTTCACCAAGGCACTAAGAATAAGCATTTGAACAGTTCCTCTAAGTTTTATTTGCACAACACACTTGATTGCTTTACAGAGTAGTTTCACAGTATTCATTTTCCTACACGTAACACATACTTAGAGATTGTTTGTCTCTTCAGCAGAGGCAATGCATGGCAATAATTTTCATTCCACCAAATCAAAACAAAATCTACTGGAATACAAGCAGTGAAATCAAAGTTTTCCAAGATCACTAGTCCTAAGCAGACCTCACCAGCTAAACTCTTTCAGGCCTGGCAACCCTGAGAATCCAAGCAGGAATTTTTTCCTGAGATCTCTGCATTGGAAAGTTTAAGACCGCAGTTCTGAGTAGCAGTAACATAATGCTACTGGGGGAAGAGAGCTTATATCATATATGAAAAATATTTTGATTATTCCCTTCCATTAGATCAATTGCATCGTCTAAGGCAGACATGCATTTCTTTCTTTGGATTCTTCATTAAATGCTCAGTGATTTTTTTTTTTTCCTAGCGTCTTTGGGATTCTTACATTTACTCAATTTCATGTAGTACCAGAGGGCTAAATGGTGATCAGTGTTCTCGTGACAGTGGTCACCTTATGATCTCTTGATTTCAAAATCTCTAGCTTTCTCTTTAGACAATCATGTTTTTCTTCTCTCCCCCTCTCCCATGACCATGAGCCCTGCATGCTCACCCAAAGCTGTCAGCCTGGGTTTTTCTTTTCCCTAGTGATGTAGAATGGGGATGTTAGCCCAATCCAAGAAAAGGTTGCTGCACTGGCCCTAAAGGTCCAACCGAGGCTGCTGATAACAAATTGGGGTCTTTTCTTAAAGCTGGCTGTTCCCATGCTTCTGTGGAGGTACAGTGCTGAAGAGTGGAATTCTGTCTGCTTAGTACAAGGTGCATTGGGTGTTGCGGTACCCAGTTCCAAAGAGCAGCAAGTGATTTAGTCTGCCAGCTTTCCTCAGCTATCAAGAGTCAGACTTCTATACAATCTGTGGTGAGAAATAGTCCTGACACGAAAACAAAGCCAGCCAGACGTGGTGCTTAAATTAGGCACTCCAGTAATCTTGTATCTCAGCTCCCTGGTTGTGAAGGGGAGACAAAAATCAAATTCCTGCAGATTTTATTTGTGTTTGGGAGACTGTATCCCTCAATGCATAGAAATTGCAAAGGCACAGCCTACTTCTGTAGATTGTGCCTTTCTACTTTGCCTTTCTACTGTACTCAGGAGAAAGGTTTGAGTACAGGTGAAGTCTTCTAAAATCTGTTTTTAAAACATTTTTGAGTATATAATGCAGAGATAAGAACTAAGAAATACTCTGTGACTTGTCATCTATTGTTTCAAGTTCTGGCATCAGTTCTGAAGCTCTCATGCAGGCTGACTTCTGAGAAGTGTGAATTCAAGTTAACTAAATGTAAAATGGTCCAACAATATATATTTAATTCAGTTCTTGAGGGAAACAATGCCACCTTTCCCACTGCTCTGCTTGGTACAGCTGCTGTTGCTGACTTCTAGTGGCATTTTGAGGTGACTTAGAAAAAAGCAAGGAAAAAGAAGATTAAATTGTACATTAAAATTTAAAATAATTTGAAGGTATTAAAGTACAAATCATTAAATAATACATTCAAGTTTATCTTGAATTATGCTCTAATCATGGAAACAAATAACAAGTGTGGGTTTGGGAACATCATGAGACCTGTCAAAAATACAGCCACTGAGCAGGAAACAAAAAATCATTCATTCATCAAATCCACTGTGAATGAGCTGCTAAATCACAACTAAACTGAAATTATTGCAGTGTTTTTTCTAATGATTTAGACAGATGTATCTAGAAATGGAAGCTCTATTTCCTTTCTTCTCTAGTAGCATAAGTCTGTTAAAGATCCTAATCTTGAAATCAGTGAGAATTTTAGTCTTGACTGTAGCAAATTTATGGATTTTCTTCTTGCTGCTGTAAAAGGAATATCAGTACTAGTGAGGCCAGATGATAAAACTTCTCAGGCAGCAATGAAAGTGAATTACTGGACAGTGGCAGCCCCAGATTTACACAGACTGTGGTTAAATTTTCAGTGGGGAACAGAGCTACAGAAAGCTGAATTTGTCTGTTCTGTACTTGCATCACCTAACCATCAAAGTCTGTTTCATATAAAATAAAGGAACTGAGGTTTGATCTTTTGATGGGGGGGAACACCAAGCAGGAAACCACAAGAAACTTCCTGCTTAGTTTATTAAAGTGAACCCCCCCAAATAAAAACTTATTTCAGTTGGAACAGGCCTACAAGAAATTTGTTGCTAGAAGTGAAGTACCATGGGAATCACATTCATAATCAAAGAACAAAAATTTCCAGTTGCTAAAGCAGAACAAGAAGCAGTTACAAGGACTGTGAACACAACGGTATTAAAAATCCTCTTTTGTGTGAGAGTTGTCCAGAATGCTTTCCCAGAGAGGAGAGAAATGTAATTGCCATAATTCCCATGCAGTGCATATGACCCAAATTATTGTGTTGGTGTTGCTACTGAGTGTTTCTACTGGGAGAGAGTTTAATAATTGATATAGATCCAGTTTAGTAGCAGCTTTTTGTGTTGGATTCTTAGAATGTTATCACCTTGG
This sequence comes from Molothrus aeneus, assembly GCF_037042795.1. Taxonomy (NCBI): domain Eukaryota; kingdom Metazoa; phylum Chordata; class Aves; order Passeriformes; family Icteridae; genus Molothrus; species Molothrus aeneus. The sequence goes on along the minus strand of NC_089652.1, from coordinate 32,003,130 downwards.
TTAAAGGTTCAAGCAGACATTGTATAGGTGTGGAGTGAAGCACAAACATTTTAGTAGGATGTGTATAATAACCATCCATTTTGTTGTTTCCCATTAATACTTGGCATTGAGAGGAAGGTGGAGTTCCAGGCAGTCTGAGATCTGCATTTATCGCCCAGGACGTTCAACGTCCATACTTTTTAATGGATATCTGGTTCTGTAAGTGTTTTACTGTTTCCAGGCCGACTTTGAGGTTTCCCGGTTCTCTGAAGAACAAACAATCGTGGCTGGAGGGGGGCTGAGGGGCTGTCGCGTTTACGGCAGGGATGGGTTTTCCAGTTGTGTTGGATCCATCTGACAGTGACATCTGGTGACCAGTAATTTAAGTGCAGGTGCTTCAGGGTTCTGCTCTGCTTTACCTCCACCGTGACAAAAAGCCAGCAATCCGAGCCACTCTTAGTGCCTCTCTCCTCTCATGTCTGATGCCCTACAGAACAGACGTAGCAAATTGGACCAGAGCAGCTTAAGGCTTTCATAGCCTTGAGTGAAGTCTCTGCGTTCTGCTTTCATCCCTTGTAGCACCTGTCTGGTGCAAATGCATTAAAGGAGCAGAGGAAAATCCCTGAGCATTTGTAATAATCTTCCTGCTTACTTTTTGTTTATACTGAGATGCTTAGAAGTAGGGACTTGCTCACCTTTTGTTCTGGCAAACATGATAGAGAAGACTATTCCCAATTCCTACACTATAAAACAAATGTCATGAAAAGGTTGAAGACAGTAAGAGCAAGTAAACAGGGAGAATAGTGTCCCGACATTGTTGGGATACAGATGTTTGCTTCAGACAGGCTTTTCACTGGATAGAGAGAATGTGGATAAAGGCACACATGGGTTACAAACAACCTTCTCATTCAGTAAGCAGTTGACATCCCTTTCCAGGCTGTTCAGAGCCTGCAGTAGCTGCCCAGACTCCACTCCTGCTCACCAACTTATCTTGCCTGTTCCTTGGGTAAAGCTGGGAGAGGAATCTTGGCTCTTTCTCAGCCTGATCAATAAAGTAAACTGTTCCTGCACTGCAGAAGGGGAGCAGCTTGTCTTTTGAGGCCTGCCTTACATTGCTTCTCCTTTTACAAGATGGAACAGAGTCAGAAGTACAGGCCTTGACTCCAGTCTCAGATCTGAAAGTTCTTGAGTTTGAGATTTGGGCTGAAACTGAAGCATTCCTAAAGTTCAGTTTCATCCCATGAACATCAGTTTGTTCTTCAAATCAAAATTTTAGTCCATGTCTGCCCATGTCACTGGTACTTGAGTTTGCAACTATTGTTTATCCCTTTTCCCCTTTAGAAGGGGCAGGTCTGGGAGTGTAAACCCAACTTTCCACATGTTTTGATTTTTTTTTTCTGGAGCATTACCTGTGAGCAGCCCTGATGATCTCTGCAGGTAACTGTTTTGTCATTAACACTGCTGTCTTGCCATTAAGCATTCAGCTTTTGCCTTTTTCTTTCTTGTCAGCTTTATGTAATAATGCTCAGATTCCAGCAAAAAAATGCTCGTTTGTTGCTGCAGGCCTGGCATTGTTGACTTCCCATCTTTGTGACTCTGCACCATAAGTCTGTGCAATTCTCTTTGCATGAAAATTTGTTCTCTTTAATTGGCATTGCCTTTTTATTCTGTGTTAGCTAAAACTTCAGTACCATGCACCTTGGACCACCTTCTCCTTGGACCAAGGTTTCAATTAAAATACTAAGCAGAGCTGGGATTGACTAGAAAATTATGTCCTTCTTCCCAGTAGTATAAACAGTTGCAATTGCTGCTTCTTACCTACCTAACAGTTATCCTTTAATCTCAGTTTTCCCATTTAAATAATTAATATCCCTTGAGGCAGTGAAAGCAATTTTTGATTAAGTGTATTGAGATTAGTTCCAATGCATTGAGTGTGTCTAAAAATCCAGTTATTTTATTGAAGACTCTACAGATTACCACAATGCAGTGTGATAAAATCATGTGGAATTTTATCACAGTTTTCATTTATTTTTTCATCCTAGATTTACTCATTCTATAATAATGGTACTAAAGTCTTGCAAAATATCAATAATATCCTCTCAGTTGCTCCATTTAGAAATCCACATAGTATGTTTTCTTTTGCTCTGGATACAGAACCCTAGACAGTCAAAAAGATCTTGCTTGAAAAGAGGCATTTTGTGTTTTTGAGTGTTGAGTGAGTGATTCTGTATTAGTTTTTCATTTGAGCAGGTAAAATCCCAATTTTGTAGACTAAAATCTTACCATTTGCTTTACTTTATATTTATATATATGACAAATACATTCCATTCAATTACATTTTAGACACTTAGAGAGATCCACAGAAGTTCAATCCACAGGCATCATGTCAAGCCCTTTCTCTTTTAGGCAGCTGTTTGTGCTTCATAAAAGCAACAAAAAAGCAAACAAGAAGGATTTATTCAAACTTTTCAGGCTTCATCAAAACTTCATTTACTTACTATGAAGTCTCACTGAAACTTTCAGGCATAATACAAATAAAGATAGTGTATTGTGGGTTCTGACATATTTAAAAATTTCAAAATAAGAATGCAAACTACTGATTAAAGGGTATTTGAAATGCTATATCAGTTTATTAATTAGCTGTCCATTGGTCATAATATACAAGAAAATTAAAAATTAGCTGAAGGATATTAATTAAAGAAGATTAAAATAAAAATGCTACTTAGCATGAAAGAATAGAATGTGCTCATTGTTGAAGTGAACTTCTAACACTTTAGTAAGCTTATGATGTGTGTTTCACTCATAATTGCAATATATGTGGAATCTGAAACAAGTGCCCCAAAACTGACAATTTCTTACAGGTCTGAGATTCTTCTCTCAGCCACTGCTTTTTGGAGTCGCTGGTCAAATTTAAAGCTTGGACTTTCCAAATGGTTTCTTTAGCTCAAGATTTTGAGAAAGAAAAGTTCTGTCTTTATTTGTAGTCCTCTAGGGAGATATGTCCGTTATGGTGGGGACAGTTTCTTTATGGGTTCTTAAATGTTACTGTATTTGGTAGCTTTCTGTTTTATAATACCAAGAAATAGCTGTTTTTTAGTTTTCAGGAGCAGAAGGTCCCAGACATTCTACACAAGTACCCATTTGATTTTTGGCTGGCCAAACAGACAAGGTGACCTCCCAAAGTTTTTGCTCTCTCCTTTTCTGTTCCAGTTTCTCAAGAAAGATGGTAGTATTTGGAGCATGTAGCAAATGTGTCCTAAGTTTAAAGCCTCCCTGTAATGCATGAATGAAAATATTGCCTCCTGTTAAAGGAGCTTCCTTTAAAGCTCCAGATAGTTTATGGGAAAGAAGATCTATTTTAGGAGCCAGCTGTGAGTGGGAGGGAAGAGGAAATGAGGTCTCTTGGGCATCCCTCCTCCATACAGCATTGCTGTAAACCTTTCTGAGAAGAGAAAGATTCCCACTTGTTTTTCATTCAAATATGTTTAAATGATTGCAAGAGTAAATTACCTCTAGTAATAAAATCTAATACCTACTACACCCGTATTTCAACACAAAACTCAAATCTTGAGTGCATTAGATAACAAGAGGAGAAGCTGTGAAATACTTGCAAAACTGTTTTTCTGCCCAGTTGTTTGCTGCTTCTGGAACATATTTGAAACCAGTATGCTCAGATGGGTGATGGGCAGGTCAAGCATTACAGCTTCAGCACTGGTGTGACTGTGACCCCAGACTCGTGAAAGAGCCACTCAGGAAGGCTGCCCTGGCTTCACCTGACTGGTCTGTGGTGCAGCTGTGCAGAGCTGGAGTGTTTGCAGTGCTGTCCTGGGTTTGCCTGGGACAGAGGTCACTTTCCTGTGGAAAGACTCAGAAATTGAAGCTCGTTTGACTGATGCTGCTGGTGACACTGCACCAGACATGGCTGCCTTAAAGACGGGCTGTTTGTTCCCCAGAAATATCAGAACACAGCAGAGTGCGTGGGTGACAGCTGATGGAGGAGAAACGTCTCTGCTAAGCCATGGCAGGCTGCAGCTGCATGTGTGCAGGGACCACTGCAGTGGGCATGAAGGATGGGCTGCCATGCCAGTGGTGCTCCTTTCTCTACCAGGTGGCCTCTTTGCCTGCAGTGCTGGCAACTGCTGGATGTGCTAAAAGGTTTTGTTGCTGCTAAAATTTGAGAGGAAAAGAAAAAAACAGACTGTAGTATGCAAAAATGCATGTCAGAGGGTTATCACTCCTTATACTGCATGTCTGCCTCATCCATTTATCTTCCAACATTCATATGTTCTGGGTACCTAAACACCTTTTCCACCACAGAAGTGACATTTTCCAGCAAAGTGCTGAGAAACTGAGGGAATTGTACAAGGTCACACAAGAACTTGTGATTAAACACATAGTTAAACCTAAACTTCTTGTGTTAGGCTGGAGGTCTAACCAGTGCCCCACGCTACCTTGATGGAGGGAAATGTCCTGTAGGTATCACCCTCCATAACTTTAGGGGAAGGCACCCCTGAAGACTGGCACCTCTGCAGCTGGTGCTGATTTAAGTGTGAGAACTCATTTCTCCAAATCCAGCATCCCTTGCAGGGTGTGAGTTACCAGCAGTGTACTGAAGGGTTTGCTGTGAAGGAGCTTTCTGGGCTCCTGCAGCAATATATAGAGACAACAGAATGCCTGAAGTTTTTCCCATTTGTCTTTTTCTATGGTAATAAAGGGCTGAGAAGTGCTGTGAATCAAAAGGTTAGCTGCAATCATACAGCTGGCACAGTGAGCTGTTCTGCACCCTGCTGTGCTAGCATTGCTTTGTGCTGGAAGAGTGAGCTGTGATGTGCAGGGACAGGTAAAGTGTGTTGTTGCCTCCAAATGAGTGAGTGCTAGAAAGTGTGCATGTGCAGGATTTTGACATGTTTCCTGGATTCTCAAGGAAGGAAATGAATGAGCAGTGAAGGAAATATTTCCTACAGCATTTATGGCAGCTTGGAGAATTCATCTTCTCTAATGTTCTTATAATTGCTGTGACCTAGAGCTGGTTGAACATTCACCCCACTGTAATGTTTTGCCACTGAAAGATGTTGATTTCACTAGTCAAGGTGTATCTCTGCTTGTAAACTTGTCTGTGAAATTCCTTTGAGGTTACTCATTTTGCTATGATTGATGCAAAATTACAGTTATTTGGCTATTTGAATATAGATACTCTCTATTCAGTATTTGGGATGCAACAAATGCTTGTCTCAAAACAAAAATAGAACATTTACCCAAGAATTTGGAAATGTTTGCTTAATTTTTATGATGAAATTGTATCCTAAAATGTAAAATTTTCTCCACAGATGTTAAGTTCTGCACTTAGAACTTCCCTGTAAGTCTAGATGACATTGCTATGTCAACTCTCTAATAAGAACATAAGCATGGAGAATATTTGGCTTTTCCCACCCAAATGCAGGCTCTGTCTGTAATGCTGCTGTGTTGACATCTCAGAGCTTTGTGAAACACTAATTTGAAAGGTTTTGGATGTCCAGCTCATTTTGAGGCAAGAAGCTCTGTTTTATTTCCTCTCACCAGAAGGATCTATTGCCGAACTCTTTCAAAGCCGGAGAATGTACGCTACTCAAAATTCTGCGGTGTTCCGGCTGTTCTGACATTTCCTTCCTCCAAACATGAAAAGCTTTGACAGCCAGCTCTGATCAAGCTTCTCTTTCTACTGACATACTTCATTAGTCTGTGTTTTCTACTTAAAATTTATCTGTAGACTACCATGGCTGGGTATGTTGCATGGTCTCACAAAAGAGGGAATGTGATATAGTGGGAACTCAGGCATATATTTATCAGCATACCTACATGTTTGGTGACAACGTGTATTCGCCTGTCTGCAGTTTTAGTTAGGAAGTGGTCTCAGATCAAAGTCTGTCATCTCTTTAAGCATCTTTAAGTTGGCTCTGCATTTTGGAGCCACTCTGTTCCCTTCCAGTTCAAAGAAAAGCTGGTTGCCTTTAACCATTTGTAGTTTGTACCAAAACAGAAGAGCATACAATGAACACGCAGTGACTATTTTTTGTGCCTATTAAAATGTACAATTTTTGGATGGAGGCAGGTGTTGTACAGACAGCTCACCACTACAACAGGCATTCTCATTCCACTACTCAGTACCTCTGTCCTTTCTTAGGAGTTTTCCCACTGTATTGCCTGGAAAGCTGGAGCTCCTCTGGGTGCTAGAGCTGCTGCATGTGTTGCCTGTTGCATTTTTCATGATCTTCCTGCAGTCACCTTGTGCCTCCCATTTAGTGATTGTCTTTCTCTGTCATGTTCTGCCAGTTGGTGGGTGCCTTTCCCAGCAAGGTGTCAATCTGACTCCCCCATGTCTCACTCACTGTAATGATCCAATGTAAATGTTGTGAAGACATATCAATGTCAGAGGAGCTTTCTGTTCACAAAGTGCTTTGATGCTTTTGAAATATGCTTCCTTGCTCTCAGGAGACTTTATTCAAGGTTAAGGAGTTTTAGGAGAGGCTTGGAGCCATTTGCTATCTAGTTTGAAAGAAACATTTATGAGAGCAGTGGCTTCTATTCTCTCCTGGACTGGCCTAGGCTTAATAAAATCTGTACTTCCTAAATTTTAATGTTTAGTTCTTAGCAGGATCAACCCCAGTAATTAATCATTTAAAATAATGTGAGACAGCATTTAGGCTCTGAAGGATAATTTTAGGGTTTTTTTCAGCTATTCTAAACCATTTCTCATCATATCTTGTTTTCTTCTAGCTAAATGAATTGTCCTAGTTATTCTGTTCTGACAAGGTCTCATAAATTACTTATTATTTAACAAATCTAGTGTTTGAAGCAATTCCCTTTTAATTTTTTTTGGTACTGCCTTCACAGTGAATGCCACTTCCTAAGGCAGGGGAAGCAGCACATAATTCCAGGCTTTGCAGTTGGCAACAACAGACAGAACGAGAGGACACAGTCTCAAACTGCGCCAAGGGAGATACAGGCTAGAATTAAGGAGGAAGTTTTTCACAGAAAGAGTGGTCAAATACTGGAATCATCTACCCAGGGAGGTGGTGGAGTCACCATCCCTCGATGTGTTTAAAAAAAGACTGGATGTGGCACTTGGTGCCATGATCTGGTTGAGGTGTTAGAACATGGGTTGGACTCGATGATCTTAAAGGTTTCTTCCAACCTAGAAATTCTGTGATTCTGAATGTCTCACACAAGACTCCCAGAATGCTAACACACGGGAGCTCATGCCCTGCTGAACGTGTCTCTTTGCTCTCAGCAGCTGTCTTGTACTTCTGTTGCAGCACTTCTGTACCCATTTTTTTTCATGTTAAAAAGTTTGCACAACAGTGAGAAGGGTACAAAATTTATGCAGCAGCAGTGGTAACTCCAGTCCTAAATGAGCAATTACACTTCCTAGTGAAACATGACCAGCTGGCCCAGCCATCTGGGTCTGGCAATGCTTCCTAAGCTTGTTTTGACTGATTTTGAAGGTGTCTCTGTGGAAGTGCCAAAAACGAACACAGACTTTGCTACAAGGGGACTTTCATCACCTGTTTGATTCTTCATTACAAAGACACAGGAACTAAAACAAAGATGGCTGTTTTCACCTCTAATTGGGGACCTCAGTTGAGTCAATCATTGAGGTCAATCATTGGGTAATGATATGAGGCCATCCCGGGTTGATTTGCCACTTACTCCATAGTAAAAGCACCAGCAAGTAATAGGTTTAGATAAGAGACTTATCTAACACTGCAGGTGCTATTTATGTCTTCTGCAGAGAGCCCATATTTGTTCTGGCATTGCTGTTTTGCTACAATTTATCCCAGCACTTCCTCTGTGTGTGCATTAGCAGCAATAGAAGATGGGACACGTCAAACCTCTCTTGACAGAAAATGCCTTTAAAAATCTTTCCAGGGAGCATTCACTTTACTCTAAATCCCGTTCTTCCCAGTGAGATGCCTGGAAGAGAACATCATATTTTAACACATTCATCTCTTCTTTAAAATTAATTTTTAAAAGTGGAAACTCCTTGTTTGTGTCTTTGCTCTGGTGCACCTGCACAGCGTTGGATATTTCTTCAAAGTAACATGCTTGAGGGTTTTTCCCTCTGTTTTTAATGTAGCAAAATGCCTCATTTCAGCTCTGATCTGTGCCTTGCCTCAGTGAAATTGCCATTAAGATCCTACTGCTGCTTTTTATCCTAGTGGGCCTCAGACCCTCACAGCTGTGAGAGCTGCAGCTTTGCAGGAATCTGGCCCAGAGAGGAGGGGGGAGGCTCAAAGTTCTGATCCTGGAGAGCGGTGTGTTGGCAGGTCTGTAGCAGCTTTCAGTGATGTTGGACTCATCTGAAAAAATACAGTTAGGAATAATCTTGAGAAAAGAAAAAAAACCCCAAAATAGTTTGGAACATTTTTATTTTAATAAATTAAAAGTCTTATGTTAGAAACCAGAAAATCAGTCCAGTAGAAAATTCTCAGTGTTTTCCTGCCCTTACTCATAAATTAGCCGCCTTTCTTTGATTCCAATTATTTTAACCATTTCAAATACCAAACCAACAGCAGCAGACTACTAGATTTATTTCTTGTTTTTTTTTTGGTGTGTAGAAAAACCCCTTTTCAGCTTTGTTTACACATGTACAGATATTAAAAAAGGAAGTCAGAACTACTTTCCCTTGCCCTCACCCTGTTGGAGCTGTTTGCTTGCATGGGGATGGGTCTGCTGCCAACCCAGGGCACTCACCACATTATTCCTCTTGAGTTCCTTCCTGTGTCACTCCTTGGAAAAGTGCTGCCATTTCTCACAAAAAAAAAAAAAAAAAAAAAGAAGACAGCGAAATGGAAAGCTGAAAAAGCAAAGTGTGGTTAGTTTTAAAGGATAGCACGGACAGTAAATGAAAATTGTGACCGGCTGTGAACAGGAGAAGGACTGACACAAAATTATACTCTTCTAGCTCCCTTCCAAATGAGAAATGGGTGTGAATCCCTGTGTGCGCTGATTTGCACGCATGAGGAGAGGGACTGGCTGGGTGAAAAATAACCTGTCTTTCCCACCCGCCACTTGTTGAACCATCCAAAAGCTGGAGGGAGATTCACTGCCGGCGTGCGTCGGAACCCGAGCGGCTCCTGTGCCGCCGTCCCAGCCGGGTCAAGCCCCGCGGCATCTCGGCTGTGCCCTGGTCCGAGCCTGCTCCCGGCACCCCAGCAGTCGGAAGGGCAGGAGAGGCTCGGGGCAGGCCGGGGTTCCACGGGCGGGGCAGGAATTCCGAGCGCGGCTCCCGGCAGGTGTCAGCAGAGCCCCGCGAACGCCGCGGGCTCCGAGCGGCGCCGGGGCCCCCGGGCAGCGCTCCCGGAGGGAACGCGGGGTCGGTACCGCGCTGAATAACTGCAGTGACACAGGTAACCCCAAATGTTTTCATAGCCTGGAGACGAGGCGTTAACAAGCTGGAGTAACCCTTGCTTCGGAGCTGCGTATGCCCACTGTAAATGAGCGCTCTAAAATTCCCTGGCATTCTTCCTCGCAGTGCCAGAAGTGCTGTGCCGCCTTTAAAGTGCCGTTTTCGTGTTTCCCTGCCTACTTATTCCTAATAAAGCACATGAATTCATCATGTGTATTGAGATAATGTTAAGGTTTGCAGGAAAAAAGTAAAATGGCAAGTACTTGGCCTTTGCTGATAACTTGGTTGTAAAGTGAAGGTCAAAATTCATATGCTTTACAATGAATTTCTAGCAGCTCTCAGCTGCTTCCCAAACCTTATGTCGCTCTAGTTACATGTGATTTTTATATTTAACTTCTAAACTAAAAAATTTATGAGAGCTCAAAATCTCCCTTTGTTAACCAAGTGTGGTGATGTGCTGTTTTACAGCCATTTAATCCATGGATATCAGCCATGCTTTTCAAAAGCTGTGTAAATAATTATGTATTAGCAGAAATGTGCCTATTGACTTTCTGTGACCTAACGAGTGCATTTTTGGAGGCTGCACTGAAACTAAGAAATGCTTTGTTTTAAGAGATGTTCTAACATATGCCTTGCTTTTATGTTTATAGATGGTTTTAGAATATTCTATTGTTTTTTAACAAGGAAAGCAAAAATTTTACCCTGTACATACAATCAAAACTGTTGAAACTATTTTCAGAAGTTGCTTGGCTGTCTGGAAAGCTGTCTTATTGAAAGGCAAAGATGATGAATAACCACTGTCCTGTATATCCACTTCTGTGTCAAAGCATTTTCCATTTGCAGATCTCAAAATGCTTTCTTTTCTGTGACTTGAGCACTTCCCTGATCTTTCTCTTTCCTGGACAGTTCTGTCAGATGAATGACTTCTTGTTAATGGCAGGCAGAGCTGGTAAAAAATCCTCCTCGTGACACTCTAGAATTTAGGAAAATAAATTTATCTCCTTCGAAATCCAAGTCCATCTTACCATTGTCCTTAATGGAAAATTTCTTCTTTGAATGTGTTCCTGTATAATAAATTCATTTATTTTCAGTGTTTCCTTTTCCCTGACTAGAGCAATGGGGAAGCCCTGGGGCATTACAGTGGATTGTCCTCCTTTTCTTCTTGCCCAGCTATCTCCAGCCATGGGTCATGCATTGGAGTGTGGTACACAGCTGTGTGTGTCTAAATGGGGAGTGGTTCAGAGGGCTCCTCTGGGATTAACAAGGTGAAAACAGGTCCCTGCAGGGACAATGTAGATGGGCTGCCCTTGTCCAGGTGCTCCTGCTCTCCCTACAGGGCTTGCTTTCCATAGGGAATATGTAAGAAATCACTTTGATTTTGAGATTTTGTCTTAAATTAGGGAAAAATTTGATGGTGATCATCTTTATGTGAGCAACAGGAATAGGACTATAGTCTGCCATTCCCCTGTTCAGCTTCTATATCACATCTACTTCAGTAGCATGCTCAAGCACAATCTCATTTGCCTTTTGTACATATTTTTGAATATTTTTTGCTAAAGAGATTTGCTCATCAATATTTGAACTCCAACAGAGAGTTAGTATCGATTCTCTATCAATTCTCTCCAAAAGATATTTTACCAGTGAAAATGGATTGAATTTTACTGGAGTGGCAGAAGATTTAGAAACAAGATACAATGAAGTCTCAGCCTTTTTTTTTTTTTAATTTTAACTTTCATTTGCTAAAATCCCAATACATTGAGCATAAGTGAGAGAAAGTAAGATGGATAGGAAAAGGCAAAATAATATGGTAGAATTAGTTTCAATTTCCTTTGCAGGGCATGTATGGGTCATTTTGACATCTTGCTGTGTACATTTAGAGAATTGAGTACTCTAATAAGCTGAGCTTTTCCCTCTTCACATTGATCTGCTCAGGTTCAACATAACCTATCACCTGGCCAAAAGCTCATTATTTTGTTAAGTGAGTCAGCTGCATAAGCAGTTCTCCTGCTGAACATGCTGATCCTATGAAGTTATAAATTATTTAAGACTATTTTCTGTTTTGTCTCAGCCAGAGAAATAAGGACGCCTCATCACTTCTGCAGGATCATGTGTTTCTTGGGGTTCACACAAATCAGTTTATAAATGACAGTGTAAGGGCAAGGATGGCTTTGCTGAATCAGCAGCACTACCTGTTTGTGCCCAGAGAGGAGCAACAAACACTGTTCCAAGAGCACAGAAAGAAGGGGCAACTTAGCAGTGGTACTGTGAGGTGGGAACAACAAGGGGACAAAAACCTACCCCCAGCTTGTGAAACTGTCCCAGCTTGTGACTGGCTCTGGCCACATCTGTCATTTGCTGTGTTTGATCTTGAGCAGCCCTCAGGGGGACGGTGGCCAGAACGTGCAGGGACCTGTATGCCTGGGCACAGCTGGCACTGGGGTAGGCATCTGGCAGGAGTAGAGGGGCTCCAGCACAGCTGGGCTCTCCTGGCAGCTGCCTGAGGGTGAGGCTGGCTCGGAGGGCAGCCCTGCCACAGCTGTCCTGCTGTTTGCTTTGTGCAGTCAGCCCGAGCCCTGTGCCTGTTGTGCTTCCAGAGCTACAGCATCCTGGCCTCGGGACAGCCTGTGAGCTGAGTATCCTGAAAGCAATGGGGAGTCAGCACTTCTCTAAGCATAAAAGATCTGATAACTGACTTTTAAAGGGCTTCCTGCTGTGTCTCTCCAAAGAATCAAATAATGCCTGATGATACATCAGTTTTCACAGGGCTTTGAGGTAGATAATCACACTGCTCAGAGACAGGCTGTTCTGATTACTTCTGCAGGGAATAATATACATTTGAGCTACCTTTCCACCAAGAAGTTTCAGTGGAGAATTGCATGGATGATTGACAAACTTGTGCCAATGGAAATTTGTAAGACCTTGCCAGGTATTCTGTACAGGACAATGGCATTATTCAGTCTTGTGGCTCCATGTGGTGCCTGCTAAAAATGAAACCCGACTGTTCAATTAAAATGATATTAAATGGTATTCTCAGGCAAATGCTTGTCCTAAGCAGAATTGCAGCTAGGGGTCTCTGTGTACTTGTAGGAGGCAGCAGAATGCCAGGCAAAAAGTGCCTCAGAACTTGTCACTCTCAGAAGTTTGTCTTGCAGTGCACTGGAAGGAGTTTCAAGTTCCGGGTAGGTAAAATACAGGCTTTCTGTTTCTGTGGCACAGAAACAGAAATAAGTGAGACAGACTCACTCCTGCTAACCCCATTCCTTTTTGTGGGATTGTGTTCTGCATCTGCCAGCACATTGATGATTGGTGCAGGCACATCTCTCTTGGGCTTCTCTGGGATTTAAGGTGCTCCCTCATGGGCTACCTGGCAAGAAAGGCAGGGTGTGGCTGTGTAGCTGAGTTTGTGAGATGCCAACAACAGCTGCTGCCCTCTGCAACTTTGCCTGGGAGTGTTTTACCAGAAAGAATAATTTGACATGAGACAAAGAGCTTGTGTTTAGCACTCTCTTAGTGGTGTAAGCTCTTCCTTTCTGCAGGTCTCCATATCCTTTACTCTGTGTGACCTTGCATGCATGACAATGGCCACAGGTAGTGATGCTTCCTCTAAGAAAAAGTAATTGTCTTCAGGAAAAACTTTGGCTGACCAGAAGTGCAGTATTACTGATTGGTCCCTTTTTAGCAATGATACACAACATTAAAAAAATGGCATGCACTTGTGTATGATGAGGAGCCCAGCATTGAAGCCATTTGCATAGACTTATGGCACAGCCAGGAACAGAATCTTAGTTTCTTAATCCAGATGTCAGTGGGGGTTTGGATGCAGTCTCTCCTGCTAATGTCTGTTCCATAACATCCGTGTTTTTCAGAACAAAATGAAAATGAATTGTTAAAAAGTGCCTGCAGTACAGAATGTGATAAGTACCCACAAGTGAACACAGAAATCATGTAAATCTCCTGGATTGGTTTAGTCCCCAGTGGCTGAGATTTTTTTAGATCAAAGAAATGGGCAAGAATACAGAAGTAGGAACATGAGAGAGCCCCAAATGTGGCTGCCCCAGGTTTGTCATTTTGCAGGGGAACTGACTCACAATGGAGGGAAGAGGTTTCTGCCTTCATTCTTGCTGTATTTTTGGACCTGAAGATAGTCATTCTCTATTTGAAGAGTTTATTTGATAGATTCATGATGAGCTGCAGGTGACTTGTGGAATCAGGGTGACAATCTATCATTCATTATGACACTTTTTGCTGACTAAGAGTGTCTTTAAAAACTAATTGGTTGATTAATGTGCATTTTTATTAATTTTATTAATTCTCAGCCTATTTTGTATATGGAACTGACCTGGAAGAAATTTGTTCAAAAAAGCATCAAAATTTCCCAAGTAGCATAAAGTGAAGTAGCAGCCATCTCTCTATTGTGTGCAATCAAAGGAACAATAAAACTTAGCAGAACTGGAAACTTCCAATTCTAAAATTAACAGCAGAATTCTTTTGAACAAAGTATTTGAGGAATAAATGGTATATGTGTAATGTATGCCCTAGCTCATAATAGCAGTAAAAGTTATCCCTTTTATTGGTACAGAATGTATATGAGAAAGTGCTGACAGGGTAAGAGAGGACCAGCCCATCACAACAGGCTGTCTCTTGCAAAGTGCTTATATTTCCCCTTTTCACCGAAGTCCACGGGAGTTGAAGGCATGCTGCACTTAGCACATCTAATATAATCAATTTTTAATGTGGCTTTCACTTTGGGGCATCATGCTGTATATGAAAACCCAATCCAGCAATGTGAAGCAATTGCTAATGTTTCTAGATGCAGTGGGGTCAGAAAGTACAAAGTCTTTGAGCGCGCAGCTCCTTTACTCTGATGACAGCTACTGAAGTTAGCTAGATAGACAAAGTGGTTTCACAATTTTCAGTATGTTAACACCGTTTGAAATTCCCATTTCCAGTTTGCATCAGCAGGGTAGAAAGTAGACTTGACCCTCTTCACACTGGCATCAAAAATTCTTTTGTTCTTGATTTTTCTGAGGACATTCTGAGCCTTGTCTCTGATTTTTCTAAAAGATGAAATTAAGGGACATATATTTATAGGGGGAGGTTGTGGTTGTACAGTTGGACCCCTTCTGTTCACACATCAAAGTACATTTGCAGATTATGGAACTGTATTTTTCCATAGTCAAAGTTTGTTCCCTCTGCACAGTTGGGATATGTCATGTAAAAGTGTTCTGGATGTCCTCAGTCATTTTCTCCTGTGTATGTAGGGCATGGAGAAGTGAGAATAACAATGCAGCCAAAGAGGGACTTGCCACTGTGATCCAGTCCTGCTGCTGACCAGTTAAGGATGCAAAGGTTGCACGTACATGGAGTCAAGCATTAGAGGTCTGAATCTCTTTGGTGTCTGGCTGACATGGCTTTGTCCTGTGGAGTTCCCTATCCAAACACAGTTTGCTGTTCCAGTTCACTGCTTCATGATGCTTTGAAAAAACTGAAAACAGAAGCTTAGATAATTATGAAACATCTCATCTTACTTGGTTGTTCATAACTTTCTGGGTTAGCTGCATCTTCCAGCCTTCTTTATTGGTTAGAAAAATATTTGGGCTTACCCTGTATCAGCTACAGTGATTGTGATCATTCCTTGATTTGCAGGCTGCTTCCATAGAAATAAAAAGGGCTCATTTTCCTTTTCCACATCAAAGCACACTAAGCTTCTTGTCTGTGCCTCATCAAAGGAATGATTTCAACACATGTATTTCTCAGAAGATGACAGGAGGAACTAGGAAACAAAATTGAAATGAAACATTAATTTAAAAGAACACAAGCATCCTAATTGGAGCTTTACTTTAACAGATTTCCCTATGTCTGAAAAATGATGGTTGGGAGCATAATCGGGCTTTCAGCAGGCACCATCTCTGAATTGTTCCTAATAACTCCTAAATCCGTTTGCTGTGATTTTAAAATGAATTTAGAAACCATCATCTGAGTGGGTAATCTAAAGGACCACATCTTGATCCTTTGCTCAAGGAAGATATATTCATTAAAACTACTAAAACCAGCAAAGAACAGAAGGCATGTCAAGGTCACTGTGATATTCTTATTCTGAAATTACTGCTGTAGTCTGTACAGCATAAATCATATCTGGGCCAGCTAAGTTCCCCTTATTCAGATAATGTTACATGAGGGATGAAGTGGAATAGAATATCACTGCTTCTGTGTGAACCCAAATACAGTGGGTCTCCAAACCACGCTCAGCTCATGCAATTAGAAAACCACTGCAAAAGTGAACATCCCAAATTCTTACCATTAAGGATAACAGTGGGTATACAGACTATTCCCTGAGGCTGGGAAGTAGGGCCTGGCACAGAGCAGTCAGCAAAAAGAAGCTGCCTCTGTGTCCTTTATAAATTAAATAATTGTCTCATTAATATTAACAAAAAATACCCAGCCTCATTCGCTGGGATAAATTCAATCAGGTATTGTGAATGATTGAATAAATTGCAGCTTACATGTGCAAAGACATCCAGTACTAATTCTTTCAGAATACCCCAAAGATGGATTTTTGAAGGTTTCTAAGCAAGAGATTAGAAAAGCCACACGTCAAGAGTGAAAGGAAGACAGACACACAAATACAGCCTCTGGAGGAGCATTTATTAATAAAGAGAGACATCCATACAGTGCTGACTGCTAGCAAGTGATGCACACCCATGGAGTGGGTGTGAATTTCCCATGGAATTAGATTAAGTTCCATTTAATCCTGTTTATTATTTAATTAAAAAGCAGGGTAGTGGGAGACCTGCATCTCCTCTGTTGGAGCCCTTCATTTTTTAGTGCTCAACTTTGTGTCAGGCAGTATGAGATGGAAAGCAGCTGCCCAGGCAGTGTCCTGGCTTTCAGGGCACAGTGACAGCACTGTGACAGTGTGTTCATTGAAAGGATGTATATTATTGCATCTTCTTCCTTCATGACTAACACTCAGGAGAAGAAAATAAGGGAGGCAGGCAAAAGACTCTTTGATAAGATGGACATACAGTGTAATCAAAATGGTTTTTTTACTGCTGCTTTCAAAAATCTCTTGTCTCACTTTGATTTTCTACCCTTGTTCTATGCTTGGTCCAGATTTGCTGCCAGCTCTAGATCTGAAATGATGACTGCAGCAAGGCTTGAATGAAGCTCTAAATGATAAAACAATTAGGAAAAGAAAGGCAACAGGTTATCCTGACTCTACAAGAGAAACAGAGGAACTTGACCTGGGCCTCTGGAGATAGACAATAGGTGGTGGGATGCGTGTGGGATGACAGAGCACAATATAAGTTGGGATGGTAATTCTGAGTCTTCATCTGCTTCTTTTTGAAACTCTGAATTTTCTTAGAGAAAGTGATATTAAATATCTGTGCTCTTTGGTCAGGCTTCTGATTAATTTCAGGGTCTACTGTTTCATAGGAAGTGATTCAGGAATCTTCCTACAAACTTGCTACTACTGCTGCAAGTAATTCAGCAAGGTTTTGCATTAGATTTTCAAGTGTTTGAGTTTAGAAAGTTAGCAAAAGGATTATCTTCAAGTTTAGTCCCTCAGGAGAGCCCGTTGTACAACTTCAGTGTTCATACTACGTCTGTGGTAGACAGCTGTAGATTCATATAAGCGCAAGTGTGGCAGAATGGAATTTTGGCTGCTGATGGGTGCATTTAGGTCCAACTGGAATGCAAATTCAAATAGCAGGATGCTGCAATAGTCAGTGAAATACCTACCTGAGCAGCTGGGTACCCTGACCCATAGCATTCCCCTCAACTATGCAGGCTTGATGCTTTCTCAACACCCAATTTGGAGGCCTGCCTAAAAGCAATCTCTTCCAAAGGTTAAGGCAGACTAGGCTGAGATGATGCTAGACAACAGGAAAATGGGGTGAAAGGGGTATTTTTTTCCCAAAGAAATCCCTTTGGTCAGTAAGGCCAGCAGCTTGAGGGGTATTTTCTGTTTGGGAGTGATTGGACTTTCCAGATTCCTAGGGCAGCAGAGGCAACTTGGATAATTGGTTTGAATTTTGTTTGTCTAGGAATTTGCTAGTTTTTTTGATGTAGACCATGTGAGAGCTGCTTGTGTTTTGTTTGACCTCAGGGCTGAAGTTATTCTGGGTGACCACTTTTTGTCTGGTGCATCTCTTTTTTTCCCCTACTGCTGTGTCTCTTTCCAAACACAACGGAAAACGATGACTAGTCAGCAGAGCTGAAGCTACCTTTTGGACTGTCTCTCCCTTTATTTGCCCTCTTGAAAGAACATCTGGGACTCTTCTTCCAACACTCCTTTGATATTTTTGCTCAGGAGGAATGGGAGCAGGATGTTCTCTGTGAATCAGTCCTAACCCCTGTTGGTCTGACAAAGCAAACCCCAAGTTTTTTGACCTTTTTGGCAAGTCTTTTCTGTTTATTCATGAATTTTACTGTGGTCAGGACATGGGAAAGATTTTGGCTTTACATGTTTGCACTGGAAAATGCTTCTCCTTTTGTTCATTCAAATGGAGAAAAGGCTTTTGTTCTCCTCCTTGTATTGCAAGTCTAAGAGGAAACTGCCTGTATTGCCACTGCTGTTTCTACATTGCCATGGGAACAGATTTGAAGTGCTGCATCCATTAAGTCACTTAGCTGAAAAGCGGCACAGTTTACCCCTTCAAACTGCACTTTTGCCACTGCTCTGTGTACATCAGGCTGTTGCAACATGGATTTTGCACCACCTTGGTCCCAGAAGAAATATTGCTGCTTTGATGGCTCTTGGCTCATGGTTTGGGGTGGGATAAATGGCACAGTCAGAGCATTGTGCTCAAATAGTTGTGATGCCAGCTCATAACCTTAAAACTTTCAGTACCCAGGGTTCTAACATTTGTGTGAGATGGTTTAGAGGTAGTGCAGGTGTCTACACTGACAGAACATGACCCTGGCACAGCCCTGCATTTCATTGCTCAGGACTTCCTCTTAAGACTTCTCACAACTCTTCACATGCAGTCACCATTTAGTGGCTCAAAGAATTAATATCTTGCCCACTATTTGTTCCCTTTGAGGTTTTTCTGGGTCTGGAATGCTAAATCAGACTTCATGTTACTGGAATGTTTCTAAAGCTTTCAAATATAACTCTTTTGTGGTATAGTAATTGCTGCTTGTTAAGCATGGCAGAGTCAGGAGAGAGTGAGGAACAAATTGAAGCAAAATGAAGCCTCCTGGAGAAACTACAGTGCCTATGTTGTTGACTGCACAATGCTTAATTGCTAAAGAAATTCTAAGCATATATTAGTATGATAATATCTATCAAAAACTGTATGACATTGCATATTCTTACATAGTGTTGATTTTTTTTCTTTTCCCTTTTAAAACCTACTTCAAAAGTGAAGAATAGAGGAGAATAATTGTTGAAAACATTCATATTTCAAATAAGATCAAACTCACAGCCTTTTTACCTCATCTACAGGACCTGCTGGTATGAACATTTTTTATGAGGAATAGCATTACTGTTTCAGTTTTTATATTTGAAGAGACACAGAATGTAGAATATCGATTATAGAAGTTTACAAAGGGAATTGTATGTAGTTGATAAATGCCATTGGTGTTCTGCTAATTTGTGCTTGTCAAGCCTGGTGCAGTAGGTGCTGCAGATAAGATTGTTGGCTGGGTTCAAAAGGGCAATGAGTCTGCAATGGGTTGGAGAAGATGGGCTGCTAGCAAATCATACTGAAGTCACCACAGGAGAAAGGCAAGGAAGGAGTGAGCAGATTTTTTTCTTTTCTATTTTTTTTTCCCTCTGACACCTCCATCCTTAGTACTGCCAGACTTTCCCCAGCTGGGGGAAATGTTATTTTGCTTTATCTCTTGCACAGACACATGTAGGCTAGTTTCCAAATACCTGCCAACAATAAATAATTTAAATCTTTGCTGAGAATTCATGATGTTTAAAATCTCTTTAGGCAGTTACTTGACAGTTTATGAAGAGGAAGCTGGGTGCAGATGAGAAGCAAAGTGGTAGTAGCTGAGTATTGGAAAAAAAATGAAACAAGTTCACAAGGTTCCTAGAATATAAAAACATTAAAAAAATCTAACTCTGAAATGGAAGTTTAAATTCTTTTACTCTCTCTACAGTTCTGTGGTAAAAATTACTCTTTACATTGCTTCTAGAGAAAATGGTGCATTTTGAAGTGCAAGGAAGGGCATAGTTAAGTCTGAGCTTTGGCATTTGAAGAACAAGGTGCAGGTTAGAGTGACACTATACAGTGCAAAAGACTCCTTTGAGCTTTCTGCAGTGGGTTCTGTGTGAGTGGAATTCTGTTTGGTAGCTGATGAACTGCTCTTCAGGAATCTCTTCCAAGCTACTTGACCCACAGATACTTACCAGTAGCACAAGAGTGAGCTTTGGAATACGTCAGAAAAAAGGTTTTATGACTTAGAATGAGAATTAACCACTTACCTGAGTCTAAGCCATGCTGATCTCATTTAGTGAGAGAAGTTCTGGATGTTTTGCTTGCAAAGTGTGTAGAACATAACCAGGGGATTCTGTGAATATATTTGGAATAAAGAAAAAAGAACAAAAACAAAGGAAGAGAGGAAATGAAGGGTGAAACAGACAGGACTGGAGCAGTCAGTGCCTTCTTTGTTTTGGTCTTAATTAAGTTAATTATGACTAGACACATCATGAAGTTAATTTTAAGAAGGGGATAGTTGTACAAGGAAAGAGTGAGTTTTGTGCTTTCTTGTTAAAGAGCTCAATGGACCTTAGACTCAGTCTAGAGTACATCAGGAGTCCACTGGAGTAATTTTTCAACTATTAGTGTCTATCTGTAAGATTTCATCAGTTATATCCCAAGGGAGAAGAGAAAAATTAGCCCAGCCATTACCTTTTCAATGAGAAAGTGTGGAAGGTCCAGTTGATACCAGAGCAGTCAAATTTCAGTTCCTTGTGGTTCTCTGTTAAGACAACCCAGGCTTTATCTTGACATAAATTATGATTGTGGCAGAATAATTGAACTACCAACAGGGTGGAAACAATATCTTTGTCATCTGAGAGATTTTAAGTACTTTTTAGATAAAGATTTTTTTGACAGTTCCAAATGCCATTTCTCATAGCCCATTTAGGTAAGCTACTCTATTGCCATAACAAAATGGCTTTTTTTTAAAATCAACTGTTCATCTGTGTGAGTCCTAAGCCATGGCTTAGTATGGAACTGGGGAGGCTTTTGAAATTGAGGCAGACCAGATGGGTCTGTTGTATGCTGATTTCTAGTCGGCATTTTACTTAAACTTAGATAATGAAACAACCAACTCAGTTACGAAATTTGTTATGACTCTAAATGAAGAACAGGAAGGCAATGAAGCATCCTGAAGGATGGCATCAGAACAGAGACTAAAGTGAAAATAAAGTGCCATTCTATTTTTGGAAATCAAATACATATGTACCACAAGGCATTGACTAGTCAGCTGTGTGCCGACTACTTGATGCAGTTGCTAAAAGGCAAATATAATTCCAGAATGTTGTAGGAGGAGTGTCAAATGTAATTACTCTGCTCACCTCAGTGCTGTTGAAACCTCAGCTGGAATCCTGCCTTCAGCTCTGGGCACCACACTTCCAAAAAGACTTAGAAACAGCTGAGAGTACAGTAATGAGAACAGCAGGTGGTACAGAATACATGAGATTGGAGATAAGTTCACAGAAAAAAAGGAATTGCTTAAGTCGTGGCAAATATTTGCACAGGATTTGAGGTTTCTAATTGGATTTATAATGTCTGTCTGAGAAGAGACAGAGGCAGAGTTGAGGTGGTGAAGCCTTACTGGAGCACCACAAAACTCCACATGGGATAACTTTGAACATGCTTCTGAGGAATTTGTGTTTGGTGTTAGTGTGTCTGAACATACTGGGCTAAAGTTTCTGCAGCCCACAGTCTGCTTCCTAAGCCATCCTGAAGTGTGGCTGGGCCTGGCCTCACCACTGCAGTGCCTGGCTGTAACTGTGAAACATTCAACACATTCCCATGGGGAATGGGATTTTCTTGCTGTTATTCATGTTATTCTGAGCTTTATTTCCCCATGACTACTCTATTTTTTTAATACCCTTCTAATACCATCTGACTCTCTTCACTTTCCATATTTTTCAAGCTTTTTGCTTGCTCTGGTTCTGTCAGCCACGTTCCTGGCCTTTCTTTGCTCTTCAAATTCTAGCAGCCCCAGGACTTTTTCATGGCATTGGTGCAAAGTATGAGAAAGAATTTTCTCACTAACGGTAACAAAGTGATTGCTTAGACCTTCTAAGTCAACCTTTCAACATGCTGAAACAAAAGCAGTATAATATGGAGGCCCATTTCACTGTGATTTTGGTGGCACTTTAAAGGACACAAAGCCTGAACAACTTACCTAGGGAAGATATAGTCTTGATTTTTTTCCATGGAAAGATGCCAGGCTTTTCTCAGAAAACATTTTCTCACCGAAATTGTCCAGTACAGTGTAAAAAAGATGTTCTTCAACTGTTTATATGGAACATATAGGATTCATTATATCTAGAGTTTTCAGGCAGTACCTAAATTCAAATTTATGTATTTAACCTGGAAAAGGACCTTGAAAGTGCTTCTCTTACACACATATTTTAGTCTCACTTACCTATCCCTTTAGGCTAGGTAGGCTGCTACTCTTATCTCAAGAGTTGCCATGGAAACAGTTCTACAGTCTCCTTCCCTTTCAGTCTGTCTCCCAGACAGAATCTGTCTTTTTTTAAACTGTGGCCATGCTAAAATGGAAGTAATACCTTAATTATTGAATACCGAGAGTTACCTCATCAGCTGATATTGAGCGAATAAATTTGTCTAAACTAGTGAAGCAGTGCCAAATGACAAGGTGAGAAACTGTCCCTGGATTTTTCAACCCTTTCACTCCTCATTTTCTCCAAAATTAAATTTCAAACTGCTTTGGGGTTCAAGCCAGGTATTTGTAAAAGAATGGTCTCTTTTCAACGGTGTGCATGTTTTTCATCCTGTTGCAGCTCCTGGGGAGCTCCTGGGCAATTGCTTATGCAAATATAATTGACAGAAAGTGATAATGATTTTAGGTTTTGAGGAGTTTTCAATGGAGTCTTTAAAAGAAAGATGTTCTGCTTCCAAGTACTGGCATATGGGTATGATTTCCACATGGCAATCAGATAGGAAGGTCATTCACTGAATTAAAAAAATGTCAGAAATGTTGGTTTATAATGTGTATACATCAAAACAATCATACTGAGCAAAACAGATTGAGGTGGATGTGACTTGTCACATCCTCAAAGCTCAGATTTCAATAGGAAAATTGAAGCTAAAATGAAAGAATCAAGAAAGCCTGTATTCCTGTGATCCTTTATCTTGGAGGGGAATTTATCACTGTCTGATGGAAGAGGCTAAGCAGCACCCCTACAAAAAGGTTAGGATATGCTTGCAAAGTGAGCTCCTAACTTGGAGGACTAATTGACAGAAAGGAACTGTGGTAAATGTTACCATCCAGAAAATGTCAGGCATTAGTTCAGTCAGTGCCTGGTCTCAGGAAGATTGACATCTATGTCTCATGTTTTCTGACCAGACAGTGGTGGCATGATAGTCAGTTTTAATTTCAAGTTAATGGCAGCCAGGAACTCTATCAGCATGTTTCTGAAGTAGTACCCCATGCAGGCACTGTATGGTCTAACAAAAAGTGGAGACACCACAAACAATTTAGACTGAATTTCCTTTTCGCAGAATAGAATCAGAGAATAAGCTGAGTTGGAAGGGTCCTCCAAGGAATATCAAGTCCAACTCCTGGCCCTGGACAGGACCATCCCCAAGGATCACACCATATGTCCAAGAGCCCAAATGCTCCTTGAGATCTGTCAGGCTTGGTGCTGTGGCCACTTCTCTGGGGTCCCTGTTTCAGTGCCCAGCTGCTTTCTGGGGGAAGAACCTTTCCCTGATATCCAACCTAAACCTCCCCTGGCACAACTTCAGGCCATTCCCTCAGGTCCTGTCACAGTCACCACAGAGAGGAGAATCAGTGCCTGCCCCTCCTCTTCCCCTCATGAGGATATTGAGGACTGAGATGAGGTCTCCCCTCAGTCTCTTCTTCTCTGGGCCAAACAGACCAAGTGCCTCAGCTGCTCCTTGTATGGCTTGCCCTCAAGGCCCTTCCCCATCTTCATGGACCTCCTTTGGGTGCTCTTTAATAGTTTAATGGTTTTCATTACGTTCTGGCACCCAACACTGCCCCCAGCACTCGAGGTGAGGCTGCCCCAGTGCAGAGCAGAGTGGGAGCCTCCCCTCCCTTGCCTGGCTGGCAATGCTGGGCCTGAGGCACCCCAGGACACAGCTGGCCCTCCTGGCTGCCAGGGCACTGCTGGCTCATATTCAAACTCCTCTCAACCAGGACCTCATTATTCATTTCAGAAATAATTTTCTAGCACCTTTGAAGATGAGTGGTTGATACAATCCTGGGCTGAGAGTACAAATCATGGTGTAGAGTACATGTAGAACGAATCTGAATGAAGAGCAGGGAGCAGAGATGGATGTCAAAAGGGCTGATGAAGTAGGGATGGATACAGGGCAGATGTAAATTGCCATTTACCATTGGGATAGCATTGAGGAGAGAAACTTGAGCTAGGTTTGGGACTGGAGCTCGAGTTGTTACTGACTTCAGAAAGGGTGTTGAGGTATCTTCAGGTCATGGAGCCTTTTATGTGAGCATTATTTCAGGCAAACCAGAGACTGCGGCGCTTTTTGAGAGAGACTGAAGTTCAACAGATCCCTCACAGATGCCTTGTCAGGATGTTGTCAAGGAGATATAAAATAAATCTCTGCCATCAGGTATTTATTTTTATTTCCTTTATGAATCCTTTAATTGCAATGTGACCACTTCAGGTGGTTTGTCTGCAAAAGTATCTGAGCTTGGCTGAAGTCTATTTATTTCAGCTTGAATATCTCCAGTTCTATAGCTGCAGCTGACTTAATTTCTATAAAAATCTTCCTGCCGTACCAAATCCTGTAGTGAGGATGCATTGAAATAGAACTTTGGTAAAAGCTATTCCCACACTCCCTACATGGTAATGAACTAAACATCTGCTGGATTTCAGCAGATTTAGAATGGTGTTTGTGGTAATGCATCTTTTAAGGCAAGATGATACAAGTTTTGAGGCCATGTTATGTATTCCTATAAAAAGGGGAATTAAAAATTATTAGTGCAATTAAAGCTTGTCAAAATAATTACAATAATGACAGCAAATATGAGAATTTACCTGCTTATGCATAATATAAATGACAAGAATAGGTAAGAAAATCAACACATGCAAAAATTATAAAAGTTAATACTCTAAAAAAACAGAGGATCTATCATTAAAGAAAGTTTCTTTCATCTTCTTATGACTATGTCTATTCATCTGAACCTGTTTTGTATTATACAAACTCCTTTGTATGGTTCAGTGTGTCTCAATTAGGATTTTACTGCCCTGTCATAAAGCTCATCACAGGCTAAAAGTTTTCTTTTATTTCCCTGTTTGTGAAGCCTGCCAAGTTCTGTATAAGCTGTCACTCACTGTATTACACTCAATGGATGAATAGAAGTTTGTCCACAATGAAGTTGTCCCATATTTCTCAGGGGTTTTTTAGACCATTTACAGTCTATCCTATCTTCCTAAATCCCCTGCACAGAGCCCTGCCAGTCAGAAATGCACCAAAACATCACACAATGGACCTGAAAAGCCAGCAAGAATATCTATCATTTAAAAGGTGTTCCTGGCAGGCTTTCTTACAAGTAATTAATAATAAAAAAGTGTGGTATGTTAATGAATAAACTGATTCACCACTTTAAACTGTAAATGTGAAATGTTAGGATTGCTGCTAAGAGTGCTGTGTCTGCAACCCAAGACAAAAGGAGTCAGTAACAGCTCCTTCTACTTGTCATCCTGGTATCACTGCAGTGGTTACTCTCATAATATGCACATGAAACCTGTCACAGAGGCATCACCCTCCCCCTGCAGAACTCTAAATAGGCTGTGCAGTGTCAGGGTACAGATAAGGGACACTGGAAATGTCTGCTTGCTTCCATGCACATAGATAAGTGCCTTGCAGAAAAGCTCACACCAGGTAAAAGGTCTTTCCAGTGTCTTTATTTCCGAGGTAAATAGCATTTAGTAATGAAGCCCAGGATCTGAATGCATAATGGAGGTATATTTGGTGCTGAATTGCATGAAGATATTAAGCATGAGGAGCAATTTAGAGTATTCCTAGAGAATTTGCATTGATATAAAAATGAAAAGATCAGAGGGAGTTTTTGATAAAAGGCTCACAAAAGGTGCTCACAGTTCTCTCCAGCTACAACGGGATGTGAGTGCCTCAGCACCATTGCTTTATATAAAGATGCAAAAAAGTAGATTAAAAACAAAATAGTTTTTCAGAACATTCAGTGTTCAAAAAGGGAGAGAATTTGCAAAGTGTCACCTGCATCTGCTCTGTGGCCTCTATTAAGGTGGATGAGAATGGAAGGAATTACACTTTGCTGACTGAAAAGGATGAGCAATCTTTCTCCTAATGCTGCATTACCTTACTGTACCCTGTGTCCTGAAATAAGTCTTGTCTCTGATCCCTTTATTTTTTTTGAGTTTTATTTGGGTTTGCTTTGTTGGGTGCACATATACCATGGGCTGAAATGAATACCCTTACTGTCTAAGTTAAGCCATTTACAGTATTTCTTTTATCAGTTCTCCTTTCCTAGCATTATGCAGAACTGTGGAAAGAGCTGTTATTGGACTGTTTTGACCTGGCTATCTGTGAATAAATTGAAATATGGTTTACAATTGCAAAGTAACAGGAATGAAGAAGAGTGCTGCAAAGATCATTGCTAAACTTTTCTGAGGCTTTCCTGCTATCTCTGTCTGGGTGAGATTTTTTGGTGTGATTCACTCTGATTTCATCTGGAGGGCACTGATTTTATTAGTTTTCAATTCTGTAAATCAACTACTTTTAGTATTCATGATCTTTTTAGGGTAGACCTTGGTGTTGTATCAGTGTCTCAGTGAGATTTGAGCTAAAATCCTGACCCTTCTGAAGTTAAATGGCAGGTTTGGCACTGATGTCAGTATATCCAAGATTTTCATGTGGTGAAAACACTGTTCTCATATTCTACTTAAACATCATGAGGCACAGCCAGATTTCAGAGCTGAGAGCTCATTTCTCTGGAGTTTAGCAGTATGATTTTCAAATTGGAAAGGACCATAATGCTCCAGCTGTAAGGGTTACCTATTCTTCTCCTTTACAGGAAAGACATGAGGATGTGGTGCTGTGCATGTGCTGCTGTACAAACACACACAGAAAGCTTTTCCAACTGTGTAATTTGTTAGCCAGGTCTCCAGGAGCTGGGATAATTCTTGGACCTCAGCAGACTGCTGAAGTTTACATGGTGATTAAGGGATGTGCTAAATAAACCAATATTTATTTCTGCAATAACAGGGCGAGATTGCAAGCCCAGCTTTCAGGGACATGCCACACTGAGCTACAGAAAGCCACAGCACTCTTTAAAGAATGAGTTTCACTTGTCACTGGCACCTCCAGCCAATATTCACAGTAGAAGTAACCCAGTTAAAAAGAACAATCAACAGTAACATTTCACATGCACTCTTCCAAAACAAAACTGTTCTGCTGTTAAATTGCATGTCCTGCCTTTGGTTTTAAATGCTTCAATGTCTTCTCTCTCTGGATTCCTTCCGGAGGAATTATTGGACAATTTATCATTATTTCTGTACTATTTCCCTTGTGAAAATCAAATGCCTGGTCTGGGCCATAAAACATGAGTGTCTTATTTTTAAAGACACCAGACATTTGCTTAGGAATGAGAGCTTGAAATCATTTGGAGAGAGATCTCTATTCAATATTGAACCCTGCAAGCCTTCAGTGAGCCACACCAAAAAATAGCCACGGAGATCCATGCACAGACTTGGAGGATATTTGGGTTAAAGTGGCCAGCTGGGCTTTTAAGGTGTCTAGGTTATATGGAAGCCATGCCATGAAATTCCACTGAGTGAGGGAGAGGTCAGTTCATGTAGGAGAAGGAACATTAACTCTGAGCTCAGGGACTGGAGATCCTTTTCTAAGCAGGCAGTCTGTGTTTTGTGCTCTCTCAGGAGCTGGAGTTATCATCCATGGGGAGTTTGGGATTCTGTGGGGGCAGCTTTGTCCTGGGCTCTGTCTACAGAGAAAATGGTGCTCTCCTTGGGCTTGGGTCCAGGCAGACCACTTAGGAGGGGTAGATCTCTCTGGTAATTCCATCTAGGATGGGAAAAGGTTTGTGAGCTGAAAATGATCCAAAAAATCCTCCAAGATATCTATAATTATATGTAGTAGAAGTCTACTAAACTGAAAAAGTGTTATGCAGGGTGAAAGGCTGTTCACTGGCCCTGGAAAAGGACTCTTAATAATTTGGGTGGAAATTTTGTCAAGGAATCCATGTCTTTCATTCAGCAGCTAGAGATCTATATAAATGCAATTATTTTTATTTTAATTAATGATTATGATAAATGAGAGGCATCTCTTGCTCATTTTCCTTGGGCTTTTATGCTTCTTGAATTACATTTTTAATAGCACTGAAGTACCTAGAGAGGTGCAGTGTGTTACCACCCCCAAATCTGTTGACAGGTCTGAAAAAAATATTTGAAGCTGTGTTTCTTTAGTGGGGGATATATTATATGTATGTTTTGCAAGAAAGGTGATTTTGCTGAAAGCTGTTGATCTTGTATATCTATGACTTTATTCTAGTTTTTGAGCATGAAAAATGTGCCATTTTTTGTATTTCCACAAATATCATAAGAGTATAAATTAAAATATTGTAAGTTTTTTTTAATGGCTTTTTCTTGTAATTTTAGTTGTGTTTTGAACACCTTTAAAGAAATTTAAAGGAAAAAAAGCACAGGAAAAAGCTTATCAATAACTAGTAAATGTAACTACCTGTTTTGGAAACATGCAAAATAATGTTTCCACACATCAAAATTCTTAATAAAAGTAAATTTAACCTTTATCATATACAAATCCTCAGTGAAAAATTTTAGAGAGCAGCAGCACTGACATTTTTTCATATTTACCTCTATGGTAGATACAGCCTGCTTTGTCTTTACAGACTTTATGTACAACTGTAATTCTAAAAGTAATCACATTCACATAAAGACAACACTAGCACCAGAAAAAGCACTGTGAAACACATAAGGGATGATTAAAGTACTTCTCATTAGGTGTTACCTCTCATTTGTACTTCAAGAACACTGAATTCTATTAGTAATAATTCTTTGCTAAAAATTAGGACAAAAGTGCTATTTCTGTGGTTTTTGGCTGCTGAAACTGACTTAGTGTTTAAAGTGCAGCTTTTGAGGAGTGCTGTGAATAGGTTTCCAATATAACATATATTTTTAGAACTCTGAGATAAGAAAGATGATGCATCTTAAATTGATTAGAGAACATCTTTTACACTTAGAGATGCTGCATGACCACTGTGAGTTGTGCATAAATCTTATTTCTTTTTGGCAATGATTTTTATATGTGGTTTGATTTATGTGATAGGTGGATACCAAGAGACGAACAACATAAATCACAAAAATGAAGGAGCCTAATATGCAATAGCTAGTTACAAAATTCATGCTTGGTATTAGATGAAATAAATTGTAAATACTCAGGAGATGATAGAGTGCCTTAATCTACAGAACTCTTAATCCAGCTCTGCATGCAGAAACTTGACAAGATGACTGGGCTTGTTCCTTTGGGCAAAGGAGCCTTTGGGCAAAGTTTGATTTCCTTTTGATGTTAATGGCCACTTGGCTTTCCTGATGCCAAGATCTCACCTTGGATCGTGATCCTTCACAAAAGCATTTTAACAGGAGGAGCAGAGAGATGTTGCAGTCTCTCTAACCAGTGGAAAAGAGGGAGCAGAGCATTAGAGAAGAGGTTTTGCACAAAGGCTTTCTGTGGAGAAGATTTTTTATGTGTGGTGCTATCCACCTGTAGCAGTTGGATGTCTGAGGAATCCTTCTCCAGGGTTTATTACAGGAGGCTTTTTTTGCTGTCAGCCTTGGCACCTCTTTCCTGCCCATGGTCACAGGTTATGTTTATTTAGGATCTGTCTGAGGGACAGGGCTTTGAAAGCACAACAGACTGTGTTCACCAGAAATCCAGCAAGTAGTACAAGCCAGCAAATTTCTGTGTGAGAGTTTATATGAGCTTTTTAGTGCTTATATAAATAAAGAGGGGGCATCTCTATCTATTTTTCTGGTGAGGATAAGGAAGATTGAAATGACAGCATTAGAGGAAATCAAATTTGAAAACATGACATACATGACATACAGGCAAACAAGCATACAGGCTACAGGATTTATGGAATTGTGCAGCTGCTATGAAAGAGCACATAATAAACCTTGGGGACAGAAATATCTATGGAGAGGAGAGGCAATCAAAAAATGTCCTGGGATTTCTAATTTAATTTTGAGACTATTGAGGGGGATGAGCCTGGTGGTAAGCCTGAAAGCTCGAGATAGCTAATTCCCAAGAGGATCTAAACAGCAGGCCCTTTTGTGAGGTAGTTAATGAGAGGAAGATTGTGAATTCGAGGAAGGATGATAGAGAAATTGGCTAGTGCAGCTAAAACCAGCTAAAGAGGGTGTGAATGGTAAAGGCTACCAGTGGTAGGTGATGGAGTGTCATCAAGGAACAGTCAGCCCTTCTGAGAATATGAGAGGAAGAAATGAAGGAACTTCTGCAGGCTGTTGTGTACAGAAGCTCAAGGGTGATCAGTGTGAAGTTCCATTTAACATAGTTTTCAAAAATATTGATGACATCCTTTAGGATAAACTAAATATCTCCCCTCGTAGCATACGGAATGAGCAGATGAAATTGTGTGGCCATAGCAGGGATGTATAGTCAGTCTGTAGGGAGCTACCTCTGCCTGGTTTTCAAACATTCAGAAGAGGACAGGAGAGAAGCCTTGTGCAAGCACAGACATGTTGTTTTGTACTCTAAAACTACATATATTCTTGGATTTTGAAAGAAAACTATTTAATGAGATTGAGGCAAGCTTGAATTTGGAATAGCAACAGAAGAAGATGGAGATTCTGTGTAGCTGTTTAGTGCCAACAGTGCTTTTTATAAGGAGATAATTCATACTAAACTGTTTGCTATGTTCATCCTGTCTCTAAATGTACTTGAGGTCTTTTAGCTCAAAGGACACAAGGAATGACACTTGCTCTGTAGTTAACACTGTTCTTTTTTCTCTGTTACCTGGTCTAAGACAACGGTAAAGATGGCAGTGACACCACACTTACAGAAATGTGCATTAAAGCTTAGCATAAATACAGTTTGAATGCCTAAGACTTCAACCCCAAGTAGGTTATCCCCAACACTAAAACTGTGTCAAATCAACACAGTGAAAATGATATCTTCTGGATTCCTGCCAGCTCTCTTGTCACATCTTGCTCTTTCTACTGCTCCACGTCCTTTCAGGGCATAACCTGAAGACTAGTAGCAACTTGAAATCCACCAGACACAAAAGAGTATTTGCAAGACAGAGAGATTTTTCTTTCAATGATGAGATTTCAAATGATGGGTATGGGAAATATCTTCCCCTCTTCCTTTCTCCTCTCTTTATTTATAACTGTTACATTCCCATTTCACCACTAGATTAGCAGGCTTTGTGTCAGTAGATATGTTTTCAATACATAAAATTGAAAATACTGTGGTCACTGAATGATTGAAAAAATACCCTGCATGTGGCATGTGAACAGCTCTCCATGTGCCTTCTTTGGCTGACCTTGCTGGTGAGACCTGCTAGCATGGGAGCCATTGGGAAGGGCAAGAGACAAACAATTACAGGTTTATGTGCCTAATCTTACTGGCAGACAATATCCTGGAGAGTTAATAAGATGTGAGATCACAAAACATCTGGAGAAATATCAGCCGACAAAACTTACTAGTTCTGATTCATAAGGAATAAATTGTGTCTGACAAATCTGGAGATGGAGAGAAGCTGTAAAAATGAGACGTTGGATTGGCACTTTGGAAAGACTGGGAAAGGAATTGTGACATTGATGCTATGCGTAAAGATTTGAAAGTAAAGCTGTAGAAATGACTTAATAGCCATGCTTAAGATGACAGGCACTTGGTCTGGAGAGTTCTTTATGAACAGACTATAATTAACCTTTAATTAAATTAAAACTTTAATTCATCTTTAATACACAGCTGATCTGTGCTCAGTGAGCTCTGATCACTTCACATGAACTATAATATTTCTAAGAGGGCAATATAAGAAAATTAACAAGTTAGAGAATGAAGACAATATGATTTTAATTCTTTAGCTGAATACAGCTCTTCATGAATAAGGGCTTTTTGTAATTACTTGATCTTCAGAACAGAACACTTTCCCCACCTGTGCCAGGATCTTTAAAAATGATCATTCCTTGTATTCCCAATAGTAACAAAATCTTCTCTGTGTATCTGTATCTTAGAAGAGATATAACTTCGTATAAACCACAAACTTCTAGTCAGAGGAAAAGTTATGTAGCTAAGGAGAGGAGATTATTCTGCTTGTATACAGTATCACATAACAAATTGCTGTTCTGCAACTGGAAACAGTTTAATATTGATGATCCATGTGTGTATTTTTGCAACAGGACTGAAATGAACATTAAGTTATTCATTAATTTGGCTAAGTAGCTGATACTGTACTAGAGGGAATTAACTGTAACCACCTACTTGCTATTTTATCTTCCTAGAAGAGGCTGTGGGAGATTTTCTGCAGAGTCCAGGAACCCACAACACAGTTCACCATCTATTCTGTCTGTTTATCATGGGCTGTAGTTTATTAAATGCTTTGATACCCATTGAGATTTCAACTGCTGTGCATGTAAATGGGTTAATGTGATCTGGTTCATCTTGTAGCTGTTTGTGGGGAATAATGATGCTGTGTGCAAAGTACTGAGCTGCCTGTATGAAATTCTAATGCAGGAACTGCAGAAATGATCTGCTTAGTACTGTAAGGAAGCAGTATCACCCTGTATGTTGTCACAGTCATGTTCCTAATGTTGAATCCCTAATTTTATACTAGTGACTTTCTCCAGCTAGCACCTGATTTTGAGCAAGATTTGCTGCAAGCCTGAAGTCAGCACAGGCTGTTCAGAACAGAGCATGAATAGTGGCAAATGTGTATCTGCTTTCTAATTTCCTCATTGACAGACATTTGGGAGCCTGAGCTGACTCTCGTGAGAAACTCTTCCCTCCCAACTGTGGTCCTAAATCAATAAAGTACTTGAGCACATATTTAGCCATAGGTAGGTGCCTCAGCCCTGCAGATTTTCACAAATTCCAAGATTTGTTTTAAACATATGTCTTTTAATTGCAGTTGCTTTCCTCAAGCTACTTTATAAATCCTTGTGTCTGAGCTTCAATTCCTCTTCCACTCCTGGAGGAGACTGGAGTTCATCTTATGCCTGCCAGTGTTATCTAGTGTTTGAGGGATGCCTCCCAGTGGAGGCATCTGAAAGCAGAGCACGATGCTATTTTTTTTTTTCTAGCTATGAAAGATGAAGGCTTTTCTATAATGATGAAGTTTCTTCCATAAATTATAGTAAACCAGTAAATCTTTTTTTTTTTCCTTTTTTTTTCTCTCAGAGTAAAAAACATCTGCCTATTGCAAATGGTTAGCATAGTTTTTCACACAGGAGAAAGCTTATGATGATGCTATGCAGAGATAAGAAGGCTTTGTGGTATAAAAGTTCATCTAAATTTGTCCTTAAGAAAGTCTACGTGCATCGGTGTTGGAGAAAGCCATTTCTCATGCATGACTCAGATGGGTGGTGTTTGAGGATGAATGGATTTCCCCAAATTATTAACAACCTGTGTTTGCAAAGTACTTCCTTATCTTTGGATGGGCAAGGATGCAGATTCAAAAGTACTTGCAGTGGTTGTTCTGAAATCCTTACAGCTATTGTAGATAAACAGCATAAACTGGTGAGTGGGACTATCACTCAGGGAAGAGTGTAATTTGGGAAGATTGTTTCAGGTGTCATCATCCTTTAGCTCTTCTCTTGGCAAAACTGTTCACAGCAGACAAAACAGAGCTTGCATATTAGAGCTGTTTATTAGGTGTCACATCTGACCCTGTGCAGGCCAGTCCCACAAAAGGTTCTTCCCAGTGACCCTGGCTGGACAATGATTCAGTGCCACGTCACATGTGCACCCAAACACAAGCCTTAATTGTGCTGACTCTGCAGTCTGTGGCACAATACCATTTCAAAAGCCCTCGTTCCTCCATTTTTGTTGGATTTATTCCTGGTTAAACTTCTGCTTCTCCTTTTATCTCCTCATTATTTTTTATCTTTTTTTTTTCTTATGAGGACAATGGATGTCATTTTGTATTACCATTACAATTTCTCTCAAAAAGGCAGAAATGTCTTTTCTTCTTTATACTGCAGGAAGCCAGCATAGCTATACAGGCCCAGAGCCAAAATAATCATATGCTGATAAATAGAGAACAAAACTCCAATCTGGATTTTTCCCCAAGTGGGAAAGGTTCCAGCAAACAAGGGTAGGCAAAGAACGTGTAAAGAATTATAAATGGGAAGTTCTAGCAAACTGTTCAATAAGGTGGCATAATGTTAAATACATAAGATATTAACATAAATTTTCTTTGGAAGTTATATGCCAGTGTCAATGATTTTTGATATGAATATAGTAAGATATGAATTTATTAGAAATTTAAAACATTTTGTAACTTTTAGAAAAATATGTAGTGAAATAAGTTTTCTCTGGCTTTGTGTTTAAGAATTATTTTTGTGAAATGAAAAAAACAAGGTTTCTGCATAAGCAGGGGAAACATAGGAAGAAGGTCTAACAGCTGGAGTCCTTTGACTTTACAGATGAGGGTAAATCAATGTAGTTCAGCATCAATCAAAACCTGTCTCCAAATTCAGGCTTAGGCTGAATACCCACAGAACATATGTCCACCTACACATTAAGCACAGTGCAATTACTGATGGGCAAACCGCAAACTTTATAACAACTTGGCTCCTAAATTACTAAGATGTTCAATATTGCACAATAACATCACCCATGAGATGTAGGATCTGCATGCACAGGGAGATTTGAGAGATACCAACACAGGTACCAGAGCAGGGGGAGCTCATTACTGGGAAGGAATTTTTGAGATATATAATGTAGTTTTTTTCATAGAGATAAAAACACAGGAACTGCTGAACCTGTTGAATTGAATCTCCATTTCTTGATGGGCGAAGGAATGACTTTGTGGAAGATATTTGCTAACTAAGCACATTTTGCTGACTGTATACAGAAGTGAGTGGGTGAAATTCTGGGGTTTTTCTTGTCTTGTTCTATTGTGGTGTGGGCTCGGGGTTTTTTTTCCTTTTTTAATGCAGGTGTTAGATGATATGATCTAATGGTCCCTTCTGGCCCTAAGGCAAAGTGCAGCCTCCACTTGACAATATTCATGGAGCTTTCTAAACCCTTTTTACCAGGCCTTTGGGGAAGGAGGTTTCTAATAGGGAAGAATTTTATAGAGCAGAAAAGTGTTTGCCAGCAGAAATATTTGCTGTTGGCAGTTGATTGTTTTGGGGAGGAGGAAAGGTTTGCCAGGGTTTCCATTTGAAATGTCTTGTAAATCTTCATTAAAGGTGCCTGTGGTAATGCTCAGGCATGTCTTTGTATATTTTTCCCTAGAAAAAATAAATAGCTTTTTCTTCAAGACAGAGAAACAAGAGTTTACATATTATATCATGGCAAAGGTAAATTCAGTCTCACAGTTGTGTGTCTCAGGGGAAAAAAAGTAGAGAATATGACTAACATCTGTCTCATGTCACCTTCCTCAGAAACAATGCTTTCCAGCTTTATAAATTCATCCATCTCTTCAGCAAACTGTCAGAGATTTAGAGGAGGAGGCCTGAACTTTGGTTAGCTCTGGTTCACCTAAGAGCACTGTGGGCTGCTCACTTTTGAAAAACAATGGCCACTTTTAAAAAGTAGGCCTAGAAACATTTATAAAAGTAGCAAAAGGTAACAATGTGCTTTGTAACCATGGGTAAGTGATCAAATAAACAACTTGCCAACAACCAAGGTGTCCGACAGGTCATTGCACAGGTTATGCATGGCAGGCGGCCTGCTCCGTGTCTGCAGACAGCTGGGACAAGTTCAGACGGTTTGTGGGCAGGAACACTGACAAAATGCAAGTTTATCCATCCATAATTTAGAAATGGTAATAACTGATGTGAAAACACTCTGCCTTGGACCTGCTGCCTTCAGGAGGACCCTGGGAGCAGGGGCCAGCGCCAGGAGCCCATGCTGTGCCGCACAATCTGTCACGGAGCCGCCTGAATAGTGCCCACGACAACCTTTTGTCCCCACCACAAGAGTGACAACTGGCCCTGCAGCTCATGGGTGCTGCTCAGGGTGGGGTGTCCTGCGAGGGGACAGATGTCACTAAGGAGAGATGTACAGCAGGCACCGTGGCTTGTGGGGCACACAATGCCTGCAACATCCAAAGGCCATATGTAGTGATCTCATTAGTGCCTTGATTGCCTCCTGCACAGGCTGTTGGAAATGTTTAAAAGTGCAAGTTCAAAAGGGAAAGTGATGTATCATGTTTGGATTTTCTCCTTCAGTCATGCAAAACAAACAGAGAACCTCCTGTGTTTGGAAGCCAGAATTTTTAGAGACCAAGGCATATCTTAATTGTGTCTCTGTTACCTGGCTTTGCTTCACACTGAATTTCACTGCTGTCTGCCACAGTCAGAGAGTCCAAAGAGGTATTGAGGATATGTAAAGTCCTTTGGGCATTTTCAACCTGAAATATTTATCTTCTTGGTTCTGTTTCAGTCCCAGCAGTTATTTATCTTCTGTTAGGAATTTAAGGGAGCCATCTGCAGAATTTCTGGGATGTTCATCTTTGGCTATGGCTGTGAAGAAAAACACGTGAAGTGGGTAATGTTTTACTCTGTTATTTCAGTTTTATTTCTCTGTTCTCTGTTTTAAATCAGTATTATAGGCAGATTCACATTCAGCTACTCAGTCTGGTGGGTTTACCTATAGCCCACTTTGACAACATTGGGACAAGTTTTGCTGTTGGTGCTCAGCAGCACATTGCACTGTCCTCACTCCCTGTTATCATCATTGGGAAGTTCCCTTCTAGTCCCCTCTTTATGCTGTTTAACTACGATTTCCTAGCTTCTCATAAGAGCTTGTTTCTGCCTGAACTAGGCAGCCCTTTTACAGCAAACATCATGTGAAGAAAGTTTTCTGGGCAAGATTTTTAACAGAGGCTACGACTGTTTTCAGAAGGATATATTCAATTACAATTGACAACTTTTAAACCACTGTAGACCCTTTAAACTTTAATTTTTAAACCTAACACAAAGAGATGCTGTTATATTTCTTACCTACAATTGAGTATCTAAACTGATGCAAAGGCATCTTGGATGCTTTGGCAAACAAAGGCATCAGCAAAGATTTTTCTAATCTTACCTTCCTGTATAATTTACAAACTCTCTATTGAAATGCAAACTCTCTAGTAACAAGTGTGATTAGATATTATTATAGAAAATAATTAGTAGGAATTGCATTCTGCAAGAGTTCTTCTGTTTTTCTTTCACTGCCCTGCTCTCTCTGATTTTTTTACTATGGGGTGTAAAAATTAATCTGAAAATTAATCTTGATTTTGGATTCCCAACTTAATTGTTAATTTAACTCCTAATTCCCAGTTCAGCTTTTTTCTGAGCTTTGCTGTCTTCCTAGTTCTGAGTTCAGAGTCATTGTGGTCCCAATTGCCTCACATCTAAAATCAATCAGCATAGCCCTTAATTACTCTATTTGTTCTCCACAGACAGTCTTTCCAGAAGGGATCATTAATGCCTTCACCCACATTACAGTCCATTGCATTCCCTCTGTCTCCAATTGAGAATGCCTGTGTAGAGTGAATTTGGGATTGGAACAAGAAAATGGTGTGGTATTAGTGAAATATGGCAAATAGTTCTCTCCCTGAGGTATTAGTTCATCCTGTAAATATTTTACATGACTCTAAACTGTGTTTGCAGGCTACACTGGACTGGCTTTGAAAACCGTCACTGTGCTGGGAACTCCTAAAAGGTTTGTGTCTGACTGAATGCAGTGGAGTGTCCAAACCCTGAGGGCAAGTCCACCTTCGTATCTCCCAAGTGGTGGTGGCTGAGGTTGGAGTCATGGCCCTTTTGTGCATGTTAGATTTCTGGTAGGATATCCCAGGGCAGCACATTAAAACTGATATTAGAAATTTCCTGGCTGCTCTTTCCCTTTAAGGAAGATACTATCTATGCCTGTGACATAAGAATAAATACTTTAATGTAAATATTTTCCAAGTGGAATTACTCATTATTAACACAGTTCTGAAGGCAAATAAAACCACTATGTGTCAGCAAAAACATTGTTACTAAGGAATTCAGATTCAAACCCCACCGTGATTCATAGAGGACCTGACTGGGTTTTTTTTCTTTTTGCTTCTTCTTTTTTCCTCTTCACTAAATATGAAGGTATCTTATGGGACATCAGGTTTTTCAGAAAGCTTGTGGTTGTGTCTGATAAACTGGAAGAAGGAAGGAAGATGGCATGGGTAACAAGGGTCTGGTGAAATTTTGTGGAGAAATGAAGTAGTTGGGGTGATGGAGAAATGTAGTTAAATTATGTTTAAGTAAATTCTGAATTTCCCTCTAGTTCCCCCTCAGTTTTTCACACTGTACTGAGAAACATTCTTGCAGGGACAATTAGAGTTTTGGTGCAGGTCTGAACTTACTGCCAGAGGGATAGAGCAGGACTCCTGTTAAGTTGCTGTTGCTCTAAACTGACTGCAAAGATTACTTCTGATTTTTCATTTTTTTTCTTCTTTAAGAATACTTTAAATGGAATCACATAAATTTAGTAATTGATTTTTACACTGTTTGTGATCATCTCTTGGAAGAAGAGAGGATGAAAGATAAATAATTAATTGAAAATAATTGAGGTTATAATATTTAAGTAACTAGATTTTAGTGGATTTAGCTGGTTTTTTTCTTTCATTTTTCATCAAATAAGTCTGCTATGCTCTGTACCTTCCTTTCTCAGGTCTCTTAAATCACATCTGAACCTCTTTTATGAGGCCTAAGGGAAAGTCGAAGGTTATGTTCCTTACTTTCTTTTGTAAATATGTTACAGTCCATTTCATCTAGAATCTGGCTCTTTTCACAGCTGGTTGTTGACTCAGTTGTAAAGGCTCTGCTGTGATTAAAATCACTTAATAGCCTGTCTTTTTTTGATATTTTTTTCAAATATGAAGAACACTAATATTAATGTAGTTGAAGATTCAAAAGAGTACACCCTGGAATTCTAAAAGTGTGTTATATTTCCTTTGTAGATCTGGTATGTGCAAAATTAAAAAAAAAATAGTCTTCATCCTAACCCACATTTAAAAAAAATGACAGCATATTCAGTGTTAAGTAATACTCAGAGCAAATAATTCTTTCACTGCTTAGTTTATACAAAAAAAGATACCAAGTTTTACCAGATTCTTTTCCAACTGAAATGAAGCAAGAGGACAGGAATGCATATTAAGATGAATGACACTTATTTCAGAGGAATGGATGACTGATGCACTTTTCATTGTCCAAAACTCATGTTCTAATCTCTGGGAAGTGGTTTTATTCTCTATGCTCCCTCAGACCTAATCAGTAAATCAGCTATCAGAGCTTATGTTGAGACACATAAATTTATCATCCTGATTTTGGTGCAAATTTCATTATTTGAGGAAGTCAGGAGTTTTGTTCTTTTCTGCTTTTTAGTAAAAATAATAATTTCCACAGATTTCAAGACTCTGTCAATATGAATACAAGCATTTTGTTTACAGAACTGTGTTACAACATTGAAAATCATTGAAAACTATTGAAATAAAGTAGGAAATGAAGTCAATGGAAGGAAACAATACCAGTCTGCTTAATGGGGCTATCCCTGGTGACACCTCTGCCTGTGCTTGGGGCTGCTTTCCTTCCATCACAAGTGCACTGCAACACTTGCTCTTCTCTCAGTTGGCCACAGTCACTTTAAGGGCTTTGACTCTTGGGCCAAGATCACAGGTTTAGGGAAACAACTACATTTCCCCGGCACAAATATAAAAAATTGGTACTTTTGCTGTTTGTAAAACAAAAAGAACACAGGCAAGCCCCATGGGCTTTTGTGTGAGGAATTTACCAATGTTTGTGGGAATGTTCTCAACTTTGCATGTTTTGCTGGCTTTATCTATGAAACTCAAATCAGGATCCTGTTTTATCTGCAGCTGAAGCTGACAGCTGGGAAAGGAGGATAAAAACCTTTGGGGTTTTGGCCCATCATTAACTGCTTTATAGTGAGAACTTTTAAGCGTCTGAGCTTAAAAATGTAATGTGCATCCTCCAGCAGTACATGTTTGTTCTTGATTCTGTGATCTCTCCTTTTCTTGCCAGAGGGGTAGGTGGATTTGCTGTGCTGTGGAAATATGACTAAAACTTGGCCTGAAACTTAACAAATTGTACACTCTCTGCTTATAACTATTAAACCACGGGTTAGCAGATCTATTTTTAAATCAGCAGCAACCCTGAGCCCTGAGAATCCTCTTTCTGCACTAGACATGAATACAGGTGATGGAGCAGAAAGAGCAGAACTCTTCATCATGCAAGTCTGAGCAGCCCATTGTTCCTCTTGTTCATCTATCAAAGCTCTAGTTTGGTCCACTCAGGTTTCTGGTTTTTGCTACAGCACTCTTCCAGTGCTCCAAGATCTTTTTGTATAGAAAATTGCTTTTTCTCCTCTATCCTCTCCCAGATTGACTTTACTGTTCTATGACTTGGTCAGCTTTCCTGTATTTTTTTCTATGAAATGACACAAGTACCACATATGTGCACTGTACTGTTCTTATACAGACAGAATAAATAGGAATGATAACAGAATCCCTCCCACAACACAGAATGGAAACAGCTCAGCCAACCTGAAAATCCTCAATATGGTGCAAAGCTGTGGCATTAGTTGTACAGTGATTTGTAGTGCTGGGGTCCCTCTCTGATCATTGACCAAATAAATGCATCCTCCTTCTGTTATATTTTCCATCCAATGTCTGCCTCTTCTATATAAAAACAATGCTGAATCTCTGTAAATTCCCATTCTGCACCTGCAGACTACTGCTTTGATGCTGTAGACAAAAAG
Source organism: Molothrus aeneus (assembly GCF_037042795.1). Taxonomy (NCBI): domain Eukaryota; kingdom Metazoa; phylum Chordata; class Aves; order Passeriformes; family Icteridae; genus Molothrus; species Molothrus aeneus. The sequence goes on along the minus strand of NC_089652.1, from coordinate 31,962,546 downwards.
TATTGCTATCTTGGATGAATGTGACTCCTTATTCCCCTACAGCATGCCCAGTCAACTTCCATCTGGAGATTTTTAATTGGGAAGAAGGAGGTGGCAAATCTTTCCTTTTAATTGCAACATGACAGTAGAATAAAAATAGCATATCAAATACATTTTATCTGCTAGGGTTGTTAAGGCTTACCATCCTCATTTTCAGCTGCCTTCTGAGTCACGAAAAGCAGAACCTGTATGATTTTTCCTTGGAAGAAAATAACCAGAACATGGTGATGATAGCTCAGGAAAGAAGCCATGTGAGGCCATTGAGGCCCTGTGCAGCCCCGTGCCCAATTACAGTGGGGGCTGAGTCCAAAGAATAGTGGCAGAAGAAGAGAACAATGAAATGCTCCCCACGTGCTCCCGAGGTACAGACAAGTCAATCCATCATGAGTGCACAGCCTAGCATCTGGGAGATCCAGATGATACACACTGGAGCTTTCCTGGATCAGCAGTAGTGTCTCTATTGTTGCCTTTTAAAAGCACTTTTCTAGTGAGGCCTAGGGCATGATTGAAATGCTTGTTATTGCAATTGCTCTGCCTCAATCAATCTTCATGTGTGATACAAGGCTCAGGCTCTTTATCTGCCCCTTGTGCTTGCAGGTTTTAAGAATTCACTTACTGACCTAAGAGATAAAAATTTATTTTATGTCAACTGTATGCATGTATCTCATAGTGAAGAGAACACGTTCTAATTGTGATTCGAATTGCTCAGAGCAAAAATATTTGTTTTAACTGACTGGTTCCCAGACAAACCTTCATCTTGCTGTGTTTATGGCTGTGTCTTTCTAATGTACATTCCTGTGGATTATTTTGCAAGCCATCCCATGGGTGTGTTGAGCATCCAAGCATCCTTGCAAACAGTTACTGCAGATTTATAGCTATAATTCAGGTGAATCATCATTCCCCTTGTTAAAGTTTTACAGCAAAATATTTGGCTAAATGCAAATGGGAGAGGTCTATTTAGGGATCAGATTAAAAGCAACCTAGGTTTGTCATGCAAGGAAGAAAATTGCCTTAGATATGCAGTTTATTTAGATTCGATAATTCCACAGCTGGGCAGTATGTTTAAAAGTTAATTGCTGCTCTACTGTCAGATTCTCAGGGTCTGATTCACTGTCAGTGTGTTATCAACACAAGACCCTCATACAGAGTTTCTGGGGTGGAAAGCTGATGTAAGCATTCATTTGCAGGAACCCTCTGCTGCAAGTGCAGAAGGGTTAACGTGACCTCAACACACATGGTGCTGACCTGGGTAGCTGGAGGATGCATTGACTCAGAGCATCACTGCTGGGGCTCTGCAAACTCTGGCTATAAACAAACACCACATTTGTTCCTGCAGACGTCCAGCTGTCCTTTCTCAGTCCTGCACCATGAATATGCTTAAAAGTGCTTTGTCATCAGGAGATGCTTTAAGTAATCCATTCTATTATTTTGACCTTAGATAAAACCCATCTGTGGGCTGTGTGGTCAAGGAGGCACAGACCAAAAGCTGTGCTGGCACAAATCAGATTTGATCTGGTGAATGCTTATTGTTTTCCTGGAAACAGAAACAGAAGAGCAAATTCAGCTGCCCACACTACAGCACCTAAGGGCCTCCAAAAATGGAGGAGTAATGTGAAGAAGTAAAAAATACCTTAAATCTGAATTTCAGGTCAGAAAATTGAAATGCCAAACTTACTGCTTCGTCCCAGTCTGGCTGTTTTATTTTCATCCTTTTTTCAGCAGCGATTTTGCTTTTTTTCCCCTGTTGTTTGCTGGTTCATTGACCAAAATGCTCTTATTCTCGTTGGAGTGTTTATATGTGCTCATGTTCACTAATATGAGTAATTGTAAATAGCACCATCCTACAGAGGTCTGTTTGTTCAGAATTCAACCACAATTATTTAGTGGGGAAGAAGTGACCATATCATTCTCTGCTGTGCCCAGAGAGCTTCAGTGGCTTTTGGAGGAAAAGTGAAGCAATTGGAAGATCTTACAGAACTCTGTGACCTGCTTTAATTTTGTAACCTAAGAAAATTTGGATCTGTTTACTAGTCATGCTGCAACTCTTTGTCCCATTCTCTTTCCCATGCCCCTATAAACAAAGAAAGTTCTGCTAAAAATCACCTATGCTCGGGAAAATTTAGTTCGGCAGTGTGTCTAGAATAGATTTTAAAAAGAATTCTATTTCTCAAGTAATAATACAATGTTCAGCTTCTGAAAGTGCTTTCAGCAGAGGATTTCATAGCTAAGTTCCTTGCCTCCTTCTACCACGGTCATTTGAGGAGAAAGTTATCCCATTCTGCAGAGCAAGGAACTGAAAGAAGTGACAATGACTAATTCTGTGCTGACTGACAGATGTCCATTCTCTTATTTCCACTTCATTTCTTGTGTTTCCTGGCCCAGCTCTGCCTTTATAAACTTGGTTTTGCTTCTGCACTATCCTAGAACCCAAACCAACTCCTGCCTGGTGACTGCTGAGGGCACAAATCCTCTGCACGGAGATCCAGTCACTGGCACTTGTGCAACACCTGGTACAACCATTCAGAGCTCGTCAGCCAAGCCTAGACCACCTGTTATTACACTATTTTAGGTCATTTTTTAACACAGACCAGCTAGCTTTCAAAAGGAGATTTTTTGCCTTGTTTTAGGCCCTTCTTTAGTCCAAGGGAATAATTTTATAACAGCCCTGAAGCAGATGTAAAATTATCAGCTCTCAATACTAATGCAGCTGAGCCTTCTTGGTTATATTCCTTTGACAAAACCCTTGGCCCATGGACAGTTTTACCTGGTGAGGGCTCTGAGCAGGCAGAACTGCCCTTCCCTTGCCCACCTGCAGTGGAGGGGCTGGACAGCAGAGACATCCAGCTCACCCCACCTGACTGTAGGGGCCTCTGTGGTAGGGCTCCTGCTGTTGGGGTGGATGTTTTCTGCTGGCTCTGGGATAGTATGGAAAATACTGATGGGTGGCACCTTTCCTTAGCACACTTTACCTTTAGCTGCTCTTTGGATGACACAGAGGAGGAGGTTGGTTCCTCTGGGAGCTTTCTTTGTAAGGCTTTCAGAGTACTTTTATTGCCAAACATCCTTAAGCAATGGAGCACAAATTGGAATAGAAGTAGGCAGAAAGAGTTCTAGAGAGCTCTGAATCAGTGCTTCAGGTTCAAGATGGGTGGAAGTTCAGCATGTGGCTCCATGTGGAGTCCTGACTTCAGCACGTGCTGCTGGTTTGTTTGTTTGTTTGTTTTCTTTGTCTGTTTTCGGTCTCCCCCCATGAATCACACAGGGCACTGAGGCCAGCCATCATCTCAGAGATCTCACACCAAACATAAAGCAACCACCACTGAATTTATACAGGGCTCATTAGTGTGGTGGCTTCTTGGATGCACTGTTTTCTACACCTACAGATGGTAAGTGGTGAGTACTGCCACAAAGAAAACCAGTTGTTAACCAAGAAAGTTATGTACCTTGCCCAAGGACACACTTTGAAGTGGCTGGTTCCACCCAGGTGGATTTTTGTGGTGCACCACTGAAAGCAATTCAGTTTAGCATGAGCAGAATCACCCATACAATCTTTTTGCAGCAAGCTACAAAACCCAAGTTTTCTATACTAAGCAGTATGCTTAGTATCAGCTGACTACTGACTGCTTTGTTTCAAGGGGTTAGAAATTAGTTCAGATTGAAATGGGAAGAGGTAGAAACAACACTAATTCCCAACTGTCACTGTATTTCTCATTTGCTGTACTGAGAATCTACAATTGTGTAATTGTGAAGACAATCTTAGACTCTTTTGTGCTTGAGAATACAGTAAGTTATGTTTTACCTGTCTGTCTCTGGAGAAGAAAAGCTTTAATTAAGTCTTACTTTAATTACGTCCCATCTATACAGTACCTAAAAGCATTATGAGAACATGTCATTTACTATATCCCTGCCTTCTGGGAAGGTTTAGATGCTGAATCCTCTAATACTGTAAAAAGTTCCAATTGCTGGTATTAAATGAATATTTGAAACAAGTTTATTAATATAGGCATTGTTATAATAATTGCTAAGTAGTGGTGAAAACCTGAGTGATTAAAGTACAATCTGGAACTTTCTTCCACCAGAGGAAAATATTAGAATTCTGTGCTCATATAGAAATTCTGCAGTGCTGGTGGTCCAGCACTGATGATCTGCTGGTGTGGCTGGTGTCCTGGATCAGAACCTTATTTCACAAAAATTAGTATTTTTCCAGTGTCAGTGGTAACACTGTACAGTACCATTCTGTGCTGTTCCAAGACACAGTTTAATTAAAACCACCTGCTCTTTTCAGGTTGTCTTATCCTAATTAAGCTAATGAGAATGTCATAATTTCTGATATTTATAGAAAATAATGTCCTTCAAATGAACTTTTGGGTATTATTTTGTTACAAGCTGGGAGTGCTTCTGAGGAAGATATTATTAGAAATGTGCATAAATAAAACTTTCAGTTCTGTAGAGGTCCTTGATATCCTTTGCCAAGTATCCATCAGTCTTCCTCAACCTAAATGTTAACTTAATAGAAAATTAAGCTGATAAAAGTAATAAGAATGACTAGTCATGGACTTCCCTGTGTCTTTCCCACCTTTTGTAAATAACTTAATCCTCAGTGAAAAGTCCTAGAATAGCAGTAGGTCTTTTAAATATTTTAAATAATTTCAACAGGGAGCTATATGTTTTCCACAAGACCAGAGTGACACATTGATACCTTTTTAAAATATATCATTTCCTTATAGTTTTTTTATATTGCTTTTCAAGTTGTCACAGCTTGACATGTGAATCTGCTTGGTTAAAAGGTAAACAAGCTTGCAGCAACTGAAAATGACATTTGTCTTTATGCGTCAAAGTAAATATTGTTCACTTGAGGATGACACATCTCCAGGGCAGCAGACTGACTCCCCTGAAGGTGAATGTGCATCCACGCAGGATGCATAATTTGGATTGTTTTTGCCCCACCCCTGTTTACTTTTGCCCTCCAGTCAGTTATGTTGTCCAGACCTGTTTGTAGTCAGTTGCATTATCCCACAGCCTTTGGTGTCTTCTGCCCTGAAAACTTGAACTCTGAGGCCATGCCCGTGCAAAGGAATGGTCTGGAGATTTTTGTACCAGCCAGGTTTGGTTTTATTCTCCTCCTCGTGAACAGATCACTGTCTTTGACTGCAGCGATTTGCAAAGCATATGATTCCATCAATTCTGGATCCAAACTAATATTTAAAATATCTTTTTCCCTTTTTAAGTGAAATGAGGCAAGAAAGTCATGGTATTTTGAGGGGAAAATTTGAGAAGTTGTGGTAAGAAGCCCAGGGACACGAATACCACAATAAGCTTCCAAATTTATTTTCAGGCTGAATAGTATGACTTTACACCCAGCCAATTTTGCTGATAGTATGGATTTAACCTTGGACACAGACTAATTGTTATTTTTTGAAGATTTTTTTCCATATTTAGCACTGAGGCCTACTTAAAAGAATGCAACAGTGCTGGAAATACCTTATCAGAGGAGTGTGTGTAGCAGATAACAGAGCAACAATGCATGCAGCTTATCTTTAGGGAACTGATCTATCAAAGGGTGTCTGTCCTTCCAGCTCCTGGTGTTCCCTAACATGCCCTGTGTTCCAGGTCCAATCTCAGAGATGTTGTTCCTTCAAGGGAGTCACAGACAGATGACATTTGAACTCCCAGCACGCCAATGACATGGAAGCATTTATCAGAGTGCTGCTTGCTGCAAGGGAGGGAGTTGGTTTCTAACATCTCCAAACTCCTTGCAATTGATCTCAAGAAGGAGAGGTGTTAATGCACAGGAAAGTGAATGTCTTCCTCACCTGTTCTACTACTGCACAGCATCAAGCATCAAGGCCTTGTAATCAGGTCACCACCATCCAAAAAGCATAAGATATCTTTTGTATAAATTCTTTTGTTTAGCAGGCCTCAACTTTGCTGTTCAGAAGCATAAGATACATTCATAATTGGTCATGGTTTTGTTGAGTCTTGTTTCCACTGGGGATATGTCAGCATGGATAAGCAGTGCAGTGGTGCAGTGGAATATAATCTTGCCAGGGACCTGGCAGCCATGCTGTGAGTTTCAGAGATTTTACACAGTCTTCATGAAGATACACCCTATGTGTGTGTAGGGCTGAATTGGATGTAATTCCCCAAAGGAAGAGAGCAAGGGATGCAGAACCAGATTTCAAAAGAAGGTCAGGGAAAGAAAAGTATTTTAATAAATATACATCCTTTCCCACTTACCACAGCATGGAGGGAGAGGTGCATGTGCTGTGACACCTTTTGGGTGATACTTAGGAAAGTATTAGAGGTCAGTGGAGCTTAACTCTGCTGTTATCCTACACCTGTCTGTGCAGATTTGGAAATCTTGAAATGTACAGAAGGCAGATGGAGAGGCAGAAAATTATGTAAAATGTACAGAGATAATCCCACTTTGTGAGAGCAAAGGCTGTAATTTATTCTCTGTTTTCCTTCTGCCTTCCTATTTCAGTTAGGACCAGGGTGAGCCTGATCATCCAATTACTGCCCTTCAGAGTGTTTCACATGGGCAGCCTCTGGATAAAAGAAAAAATAATTGAGTGACCAGTGTTCTCACCTGGTTTTCAAGAGGTTACAATAAGCTTCATTTTAATACTTCCACTTCCTGGTTTCTGGCATACAGGCTAGGTGATATTTTATTCCTAGAGTCCTCTTCAGAAGCACCATTTTTGTAATTTCTCATATGTTTCACTAGGACTCTGCTGGGCTGATGTTTTAATAAGTCCTACATGCTTGTGTTCGCATCCCCCTCACCTCCTTCATTTTCAACCAGGTATCAGTTACACTAAAGCCTTTTATGTCTCCTGGAGGTTGTTCTGTTAGACTGGAATCTGGTTCACTGATGCATAGAATTTGCATAAGAGCACACCAGCTTTTCATTCACTGTGGGGTGTCTCCTTTGCCACAGTTCCTTTTTGCTTATGTGTATGACTGTAATGTGTTTTTTCCCCTCTAGCCTAGCCGAATTGCAAGAGCAGTTAGGGAAGGAAGGCAGCAAAGAATTGCCATTAGGCATGGTGGAAGTATTCTTTACTGCTTGATACTTCTGCATTTGAAGGATTGATTATATTTCCTTTGATAGCACCCATATTTCTCTCTCTGTCTTCTATTTTTAATAGTTTCTGAAATTCAAAGAAATGCTTTTCCTTTTCCCTGTGCTTAGGGCTATTAACTGTCTTAACAGTAAAAGTGTCTTATGCTTAAGTTTTGTCAAGCCAAGGGTTTCCTTGCAGAACTGCTACCAGAAAATTAGTTTAGTGTACAGCTTTTCTGAGGCTTATTGTTGCTGTGACTTGAATCTCATATAAGGCTTGAAAATAAATCAGTCCCCCTCTTTAGAAAATCACGCCAGTACTGTTTCTTTGGAAACATTTGCCAGTGTCTCACATTTAAATAATGGTGAAGATAGATATTGAAGCTAAATAATGGCCAATTGTCTTCAGTGTCCTGTAAGAGTCAAGGACACATCAGGGCTTCATGGCTGTCACCACGCAGTCCCTGACAACGCAGGGGATTCCCAGAGTGACAGCATGAATAGTGTGCTGACCTTTCTCTTCCCAAGTTTGCTGCTTGCCCCTCAGCAGAGGCAGGGGGACGGGAGCTGGCTGTTGTCATTTGCCTTCCTGCCTAGAACTCCTCTTCATCCATCACACTGTCCTTACCGATACTCCCCTGGAAGTTTACACCCTAGTCCTTCTATTAGGGAGAGAGACTTTGGTTTTTTTTTAAGCAAACATGTAAAATCATGTAGGCAACACTGTGATGCATGAGTAAGGATTCAAATATGATGTATCTTGTTTGCTTGTAATGATATAGGATTTTCTTTTCATTTAAAGCTGAGGTCACAGATAGCTCTACAACTCTTCTTCTATCTGTGTCACCTTTTGAACACAGCTGTAGTTCTGTCATCTGTTTTGATAGGCTACAGATGAGACAAAGGTATGCAGCTCTTTAATCTTTTTCTGCTAGGACATGGGTGAAAGAATTCTGGATTTAAGCCCCTCTTCTGTTTCCTTTGGCTTTCAGAGAGCTAAGATGCTTCTTTGTGCTTTTCAGCTGTTAACCTGAGTTACCTCTGATCTGGGTTGTGGCCACGAGTGTCTCTACATGGGACAATTATAAATTGAGGAAGGCATGTAGGAGCTGGGATCTTGTCACAGGCTGGTCATAGGCGTCGTGCCTTCAAAAGGAGGAAAGCAAGAATATTTCTGTATGTCAAGTATATATTTGAGGACGAAATACATTAAGTGAGTGTGGTACACTGGCTTACTGTAATAATACAGTCTGGAGAGCTGTTTGGCCCTCTCCCAGTGAAGTGTCATAAGGTGGTTGAAATATAACAAATTATTTGGCTTCTCATATTTTATCACCTGCTTTGGCAATTTCTACATGTTTTCAGGACGCTCTAAAGTATTTTGTTCTGTAAGTTTCCTTAAGAACTCAGTACACTATGGATTTCCCCTTAGGAATATAAGCCAGTTAACTATGGAAACTTCCAGAGTTGGATGGAGTCAAATTTTTAAAATATGCAGCTCTTCTATGGTATAATGGTCTCTCTCTGTGGCATTAATCCTTCTCCTTTTCATACAATGCTCTTGAAATGCTGCTTTTCTTTGTAGGTGGCAAGTATTGTCATAACTTCACTTCAAGAACTATTCACCTTTTAAATGCAGAAAACAGTTCTCATTGTACTTCAGCTAGAAAATAATCCCTTTTCTTTTGCTCCTTCATCCTCCATGGCACGCTGATGATAAGTGAACTCTCAGGCAGTTACAATTTCACAGGAGCTTTCATGGATTGCAGCGCTCTGGGTTTTTCAGATACCACGCGTTCAATCAGCACCACTTGGAATGTCTCTCTGTTTTTAAATCTGACCTGTTAATGTCACTACATTCATCCTAAATACTGCATTTTACAGTGGGATTTCTTGTGGTTCTCTCCTTAATGTCTTCTCATTCTTTTATTCTGAGCAGCTGTTGGTAGCTCTCCCTACTGCTGTCAACTCTTAAACCTCTGCATTACAAACTGCAGGCCAGGGTGAACATACTGCATTAAATCAAGGTCTGCAAAGTTGGCTTGCAATACACATTAGGAGCCCAAAAATAAAGAGAAGTGGAAAACTGAGCCATTCCTAATGTAATGTCCTAAACTTAGTTTATACTTTGATCCATGAATAGCTAGCACATTAGAAACTTTTAAAATAATATTACATACAAAAATCCAGCTGGTGACATTCTTGCTGTGCTGCAAGTATAGACACAATAATACCAGTGTTAGGGCCACAGTGCTGTTACATCAGCTAGAGAAACAGCACAAGAAAGGCCCCTCTGGAAAGACAGGGATGTTTGAAAACTAATGCTGAGTGCTGTAAACCTGAGAACACTCCCTAAATGCATCTGCTGATAATCCATTCTAGTCCCCAGTACAAGCAAAAACATAGAAGAGAATTATTAATTACATCACCACACCTATATAATAGGGTTCACTGTAGTTATGTAGGAGTTGAGGGTATTCAAGCAGTTTCTTTTGATGAAGTAATCGGGCTGCTTCTGGGGTCTGTTTCAGCTGCTAGGGGCGTGCTTCAAATGTAAATGACTGCCAAATGGATTCCTTCTAAATTCCAGCCAATTAAAATACATTTAAAGTGCAGCTCGTGGAGAGCAAAAGGCTTATAATTGCATAAGAAATGTTTGAGCATGAAACAAATCCCCGAAGTTCAGTGAAGAGTGATTATTAAATACTGCATTTCTGGAGAAGTAGAGCAAGCAAACAAAAGAGCCTTCCGAAAGTGCAGTCAGAGGCAAAGATGACACTTTTACCACCAAGTTAAAAGAGACAAAGCCGGGAGTGTGTTTGTTAGGGTGTCAGTTTTCCACCCTTGGCTCTTTAAACCATGCAAGTTTGGCAGCTTGCCCTATGTGGTGCTGCATACAAATATTGACAGAACAGTGTGGTATTTGTTAAACCCCTTCTTGGGAAGCAAGTGATTGAAACTCTGAAGGAAGATCTGAGAACTGCAGACATTATATTTTTTCTCAGTAGCACTATAATATTTACAGAATGAAACAGAAAATAGTGAATGGGGTGTAATGAATGACCTTCCTTTTCTGCTTTGCCTTGTAAGTAAGGACAGATTTTTTTTGTTTAATGCTTTAAATGTTATTGTAAAAGAGGTTTACAGCTAGTAGCACTGAAAGATGCCATTAACACTTTTGATTTAACCTCATGTTTTGGGAAAAAGCTTGGCTGATAGAACAGACCACGTAAATAGGTGAAAGACTTTGCCCAGGAAGTTGCTGTGTGCAGCCGCTGTGGATAATGTGTCCTATAGATGCAGGAACCTTGCAGACATTTTAATTCACATCTGTATTTCAATGTTGGTGCTTTCCAGACACTTTGAGCTCATGTCTGCATCTGCCTAGAAGTGAGATTTTCAATTATTCTGCCTCTACTCTGCCTTAGGAAAATTTAATCTTAAATCCTCAGTAAAATTTAATCTTAATCCTGTTCAATAGATCATTGTACTGATTTAAGAAATGGAAACAAAATTTTTATAGGCAGTTCAGAGAGGTTTTTTTTCTATGTAATATTTTATTGCCTTTAACCTTTTGGTATAAAACAAATAACTGAAATCAGGTGAATCAAAAGTGTTCACTGTGTTATCTCAGGTTTTTCTTAATTGAATCTGGAAGTAACTAATGGAATACCAAAAAAAATGTTTTCCAAAACGAACAAATATTGGTTTCTACCTGTGTTGTATCTTACCACACAAAATTCACCTGAAATAATTTGAAATTCCTGATTGCTTTCTCTTCTAACATATCCTACTCAATAAATCTGTTTTGACTTCACTTCTGTGAACTGTGAGTAAAGACTCCTGCAAAGTTTCTGGTGACAGATCACATTGCAGCAGTAGGGGTTCAGTTAAATGTGCCTTGTTAATTGTTAATGCAAAAGTAGCACAGAGCACGTGCCAAAGACAGCCTCATAAGAAATACGCTTATTGCCAAAAGAACTGTCAATTCAATTATAAAATCAAATTTTAAAGACATTTGTCATGAAACACAAAGACAAGTGCACATACACTGAAAATAACTGAAATGCAGTTAATCCCAAAATATTAAAGAGAAGAAACACAAAAAATCTCGGAGTTGAGAGATGGTTTTCTTTTTGAAATACCCTTATTGATTGACAATCATTACAGAGAGCAACACATTGAATAGAGTGAAACTACTGTGTTTCATAGTCCAGCTGATTCCCAGTCACTGTTGAAAAATTAGGGTCAATGTTAATGGCAATATGGAAGTAAACAAGTCTGTGTGTTTATGAAATACACAGTATATATAAAAATAATTTTTAGCAGCACCTGGCCTATAGCAGCATTAAAGGTTTGGTTCAAGCCCCACAGCAGTAAGGGTACAGGAAGGTGCAAACGACAGTTAACTGATTCTAAGACATATTTTTTATTAGTTTTGAGATCTATAGACAAGTAGTGCAACATGAGTAATTTATTATTACAAAAGACCAAATAACCCCTTTCTAGAGTTGCAAATTGAGGAAGATGGTGACTAAATGTAGACTCACTGAAAAGCCAGCTCATGGTTTTTCTTTTTCTAATGGAATCTCAGGGCTAACAAAACTTGTTTCAAACTAAATCTCTGTCTTAAACAGGCTTGACTCAGTATAAATCAAAAGATGAATCTAGGTTCTCCTGCATAATAACATTTTTCATGTCATTTACTTTTCATTTCTGCATATATGCAATGATGGATGTATTCCCTATGCCCAGTGGTCCATGTGATATATCAGTTACCTTAAAGAAAGAGAGAGAGGTGCTTAGGAAGTGATCAAACAAACAGGTGCAGAGGATGCGTTAGCCCTCTGAATTTCCTTCTTGATCTCATTGCACCAGCAGTGGGCTGGGGTTTGGATGCTTGCAAATTAGAGCCTCCTTTGCTGCACAATTAATCAGGGTTCGAGTGTCTCTTTGGGGAGCTCACTGGCCTGCAGGAACTGCTGCCTGGGCTCTGGACTTGGGGGAGCTTAGGTGGAGCTGTGTGAGAAACCTTCCAAACTGCCTTGCACTTCGGCACAGGTGTGGATGAAACATTTTGGGAACACTTAAAAATTTTTTAGGTGTCCCCAAGGCTAAATATCCTTTGGAAAACTGGCTTTCTGGGTTATTTCCTTGGATATTAGCCCTTAAATTCTGCCAAAACACAGGCAGATTTCTATTGGGCTTCTCCCCAGAATGACTTGCTGAAAAGTTGTACAACTTTGGTGTGTGTCCACAGGGAAAATTACATAAGTCCAACCGAAGGGTCGACATAATTTATAATGGCAAGCAGATGAGAACTTGCCTGGAGTTTTCCCCTGGGTGGTTTTACTCAGTGATTCTGTACAGTAAAAGCCACTACTACTTCATGCCTTTGGCAGGTCAAACTCTGAAATTTTTGGGTATCTGAATATATACCCTCCTTTATTAAAAGCCTCACATGGAGCCTACACTGGTTATACTGCCCATAGGACTGGGGAATGGCTGTTCTGCTGGTTTCCTGAACAGTGAAGTGCACTTTGCTTTCTACATTAAAACATCTATTAATTTTAGGTAGGATTTACTATTCCTTCACTGAAGATTTTTCTGGTGCTCTAGAGAATTCTGGAGGATAGAGCCTGGCTCCATATTTAAGGAAAGTGGTACAGCAGTGGAGGGCTATCAAGCAAATTAGTGGATAAAGATGAAAGTTTGACTCAACCTGAAGCCTGGATAGTAGCAAAATTCCTTCTATCTGGGCAGAAAGGGGATTTTTTCTAAGTGCATGTAGTTGTCAGGATGGAGGCCTCTGTTTTTTACATGGTGCTGCATCTCAATCCTTGATAATGCCTCATGTATGGTAAAGTACAAAGGAAGGTATTGGCCTCAGGGAGGTGCTCCCCTGTGTCAGCGCTGGTAACTTTGAGGTTTGGCCCTGGTTTCTGTGACAGGAGCTGACAGGAGCTGACCTATGTTTCTCTGCCACTGCTCTGTCCTCCACTGTGCTCACTAGAGCTGGTCCTGGGCTCCACAGTCCTCCTGGCACAGGGACAGAAATAAACTGCTTGCAGTAGGAGAGCGTGGGAGGAGTGTGTTTGCTTGGAGTACTTTTAGTGCACCTTTCACAGTTCTTTCCTAAACTCATTATCACTCCAGCACTCTTGGTCTGTCCTCACAGGTGAGGCAGTAGTGAAATGGAATTTGAATGACAGCATTTTGCCTCTCCGTGGACAATGGTCTAATGGTCTTTATAGGGATTTTCCAAACGCCAGAACAACTTGGAACAAAATACCTTTAAAAAAGCCAAAAAGATAATGGCTGTCTTCCAGATGAAAAGTGGAAATTGTTGATGCTGATTAAAATAGAGTTTACAATTTACACCAGAGTGGTGTGTGACAGTTTGCTCATAATCTTGTGACCTGTGAACTGAAAGCAAGTGGAACTACTGCACTGTCTTCATAGAGAGATTGCTGAAAACAGCTAGAACAGCTCTCATGTTTCTTTACCTACATCGAACAGTCAACTTTGCTCCTCAGTGAGGAGACCAATTCTTGCCTTATTTTTCTCTTACTGGTAATTTCTTTGAAAAGTGTGGCTGAAGAACATTTTATGTCCCTCACTGTTGGTATCATAAAGCTACACTGTGGATTGCTCCTGCCCTTTGGGCATGTTTGCTATTACAAACTAAAACCTGCTGTGAAAAGTTCTGGGGTTTTGGGGTTTGCAGAATTTTTAAAAAATAATTTCTCTGGGGTTTTTTTTGTTAGTCATTGATTTGGTTAAGATTTTCCATGTAGGAAAGTTGGGGGACAAATTGTTGTGAGGACAGATAATTGTTACCAAACATAGAAGTTGTGTAATAAATGAATGGAGGAAGAGAAGAAATACTAAAGTAGTATAAATAGTTACACATGGCCAGTGGAAAACTTAAATGAAAGAGTAATGTATACCAGATGTGTGTATCATGCTGAGTAGAATTTTGCTAGACTGATTTCCAGTAGGAAATAGTAGAAGGTAAGCAGGACAAATCTGAGTGTACTGCAGGAGATGTCTTGCTGGCAGAGCTCTGTGAGCACCTGTAAGTATTTGTGGAGCCAGTTCTTTGGTAAACTTCCTTATTCCTTGTGCTACGGTTTTATGGCATAAGGATAGCTGAAATGATCAGCTAGTCAAAGAAAAATGATCAATAGTCAGTGATGAAGCATAAACTTACAGCTATCCTTGAATTACCCAAAATATGGGACTGGCTGTGCTGATTCAGGTTGTCCTTCAAATCTAGGAGTTTGTAAGAACTGAGCGACCCTCTCTCCGCAGAACCTCACCACCATGGTGGATCTCTCTCTTTACAATCTTTAAAGAGAGAATTCAAGCCTCACACTGTCTGTCTGGAGCCTGTGGATAAGCTGACATTAACCTTCCTGGAGTTGCTGACACATTTTGTTGGTGGCATGACAGGCAGCTCTACAGCCTCCCACCTCAGCAATAAAATCATCATGCACATGGTGAAGTTTTAGTTTTCCAAAACTGGGCAGTTCAGGGCAGTAGTCCAAAACCTTAATTTTGTTGTGGTAACTAGAGGTGATAAATGAGGACATCACACTTAAATGAGATTTTTAAGGCCTTGATGATCAGTGCAGGTAGTTGTGGTTCACAAAATGGATCCTGGGCCTTAATGAAATTATTGTTCCAGACATATACTGGTCCTGCCTGCAGGACCAAAGTTATTTTCCTGTCTAATGTCAAGGAGTGGTCCCCTTGCTGTCTTCTGTGGTAAGAACCATGAATCAGGAGTTCAGATTAATTTTTATATGATTTCTTCTGTGGTAGCACATGTGAATGCTGTCTTTGTTACATCAACCCAGGAGAACTCTGCCTGGAAAGGCACCCAACCTCATTACTGTGAGCTCTGTTCCTGTAGGGTCAAACTGTGTCTCTAGATACCAATTTTTATAAATGTGATTGCTCCAAGGAAGGAATTGCCTTTATTTCTTTCATTTGTTGGTAGAAAAGTAATTTACTTCTGTTTTCCAGCCTCTCACCCACACTGGCTCAGTTTTCTGACTGGTCCTAAAGGAAAAGCCAATTCTTTACTCTTTTCAAATCACCCTTCTGGAGAAAAAAACAGTAGCTGTGTAGTTCCTATTCTTTCCACCCCTCTGAGCCCATTGGGGATGTATGCAGAGACACAATCCAAACAGTGCCTCTATTTGAAGTGTTCCTCTGTTTTCAGTCTAGAAAGGCTGTGTACAGCTCAAAAATGAAACTGACCCACTGCAAAAAATTATATGGGGGACAAAATGCGTTCTTGGAACCATGTTCATATCCAGAGCAACAGTTTTACCTTTGGCAACACTCTCTGACATCACGAGGTACAAGGAACAACTATTGCTATGCTTTTAGTGCAGGTAAATTAAAAAAAAACACTTCATACCTCCCTGATTCTGCTGTGGAGAAAGACAGGGATGATTTTTTTTTTCTTTCTTGCAGTTTTTGTTGCTAAAAATTTACTTTAAATATTGCAACGTATATTTAGCCTGAATTATTTAACATAAATACATGAATTGTTTTGCAGTCTTGTACCATAGGGATACATGTTACAAGGAATATTTGAGTATAAAATTTCATAGTTTACAAAATCCTGCAGAGAATAATGCAATCCTGCTTTCTTTTGCCATCTAAATCCAGCTGAGCTGTGTAAGTGCTCAGCTGGGAGGTTTGAGGGATCACCTGGGCTGTGCAGGTAAAAGGGGACGTGCTGAGGGGATATCTGTGCATGGGTGGGATGTGCATTTACAGCTCTTGTGTGAAATGAGGTCTGGTAAAGGGCTTTGTGACTGCCTGGCCTGAGGTGGGTGATACAAATGTGATGTATCCCTATCGTCAGTAAAAACTGAAAGGACACTTCATGGACTGCCTCTCAACAAGGGAGCTTTATGAGGGCAGAAAGCACAGCCCTGTACTGCTGCTTGTCCCCTCAGGAGGCTGTGGTGGAGTGCCAAAACTGAATAATTTTGAAACTGAATATCTTTAAATGGATTCTTTGTTCATTTAAAGGAGATAGACTGAGGAGGACAGAGGCTTCTCTGGGGAACGTCATGGCTTTGTTGTGCAACACAAAGACCATGTTTGAATCAAGATCTGGGTACTTCTAGCTAGGTCTTTTCTAGCAACATGAGCCATGCACTACCATTTCTTCAGAACCCAGTTTCTTACTCTGAAGTTTATATTGGCTTTTTGATATTGCCTTCTATCTCATCTTCTGAGCTGACTTCTCCTTCTCAGTGGAGGATCTGTTATGAGGTGCTTCTTTCATTGATCACTGAGAGCTCCACACAGGTTGTGCTGTGATCAAAGACATTTTCTCTTTTCTCAAATGGTAAAGCTGTTGATTTACTGCAAGGCAGCAGGCTGATCTCTATGCCAGTACACTTAATTGGAGGAATTTTTTGCTCTACAAGGCTATTTCCTTCATAGACAAGAAAAAAAAAAGAGGAGATGGAGAGCAGAGAGCAGAGCAAACATAAGTAAATACTTTTATTTTTAATCATTGGAATAGATCCTGCTATGGGATTTGTTGAACTTACTAGCTGAGCCTCAGTGCAGCTGTGACAGTTGGTGTCATCCAAGAATATACTTGAGTGACATACTGAGATGGCTTTAGAGACTAACTTGTTCTTTAATGTGATGTAAGACATTGGGATTTAGGCACAGCTTCATTTGGGCTTTGTTAATATTGACAGGATGCAGCTTCATGCTGCAGGTGCTGGACACAAAAGATCTTCCATGGTGGTACTGCAGGTGCTTGGTTAAAGTCCTTCTCCACAGGAGGTTTCATCCATCCCAGCCTGGCTGCTGCTCCTGCTGCTTCCAGCATTAATATTTTGACAGTCAAAATCAACAAACCTGGAAAGAAGTTCAGGTTTATTTCAGAGCACAGATTTGTTTGGTGGTCAGAGAGCTGCAGTGGTGTGGCCCAAAACTCTGCCAGTTATCGAGTGATGAAGGGAAGAACAAGTAGAATTCTCTAGAGATTTACTCTAAGATTCCTAACACCTTGGATCTTTTCTTTTTCTCCTCTACACTATATATTTTGTTTACCTCCCTTGGGAAAATCTTATAAGCTGTTTTACTCTGCAGAACCCCTGTGATTACTGCTTAGTTGTTTTTTACAACATATTTGACCATTGAAGAGGATTGCTTGGACCAACATGATCCAGGAATAAGTATCCTGAGAACAGTCTGCTGAGACCCCACAGTTTTATTTTATGCACTGCAGGCAAAGGCATCAAGACCCTGGCAAATAGTGTTACATATCTCAGTCAGATCATTTTGCCACTTTGCTCAAAAGAAAACAATAAAATAATTATTCAGGAGGAATATTTGAGAGCTTGAAGAGCTTTTTCTTTACACCAGAGCCATGACCTGGCAAACAATAAACAATGGGAAAGTTTGTCTTAGTACACAATTTAGCAGGATAAAAAAAGATGGAATTCTTTTAACAAAGTGTGTTCTCTTCTTCCCAGAAATTTTGAAAACTGATGTCACTTGTAATTCTTCAGGAAGGAAAAAAATCCCTGCAGTTTGCAGTACATCAATGCAGGCATTTTTCTCCTGTCTAATCTGTAAAAAGACATTGTATACAAATGTTATTTTCTCTGCCAGAAATGCATTCCTGGAACATAATAAAGGCTTTTCTGTTGTTGTTCAGTAATTTGGATAATAGTTTCTCCATGAAGTCTCATAACATTTATTTACTCCCATAAATGATTAGACCAAGTGGTTTCAGCAGTCAAAGCTAGAATCCCTCTGCAATAAGCTTTCTTATTGAAATAATTCTGTAAACATTATGCCTAAAATAATTTCAAATGACAAATTTATATGAATAACATAATACAGATGTAAAATAAATCTGTAGACCTCTGTGTATAAAGTACAGAAAGTTTTACTGAAGAGTCATCAACCATGTGGATTAAACTAAGCAAAGCTTTTTCTAGAATTATTTTCTAGAATCATTGATAGCCTTGAAGAATTACAAATATTTCTTCTTTGGAACAACTGGATTGCAGTTATTGTGACAACAGCATTTTTTTGCTTTCCTGCAGCCCCATGGTCAGCCCTATTAGCTGCAGTTCAATGGAAGGGAATTTGAGGGGAGTATTCCTCTAACATGGTTTGGCGGATGTGGGAGGGAGAAGGAGAGGTGTGCCTCTGCTCACTGTGTAAAATAAATTGTGCTGCACCATGTGTAAGGGTTGAAGGGTCTGACTGTAGCAAGGCTGGGCTGGGATCAGCACTCACAGAGCCAAACTTTGGGAAAAGCACTTGTGGCCCAGCTTGTGTGGATCTGCTACAAGGACACCTTTGCCAGTCCTCATTGTACATAACACACTGGGAGGATGGTGGGACAATCAGCCATGCTACATCCTCTGTCACTAGAGCTGAAATTCTCCTGTCTTTTTTATTTACTTTGCTTCCTTGGCATCTTGCCTTCACCCACTGGTTCTGCTTTACACTTGCTCTTCTTGCATGCAGGAAGTAATAATCACTGAAGGTGACCAGAACAGTGCAAATAAATGTATTTGAGTGAAAGCTGATACCTACCTGGTTTGGTTTTTGGGGATCTATTTTATTCCACTATTTCCTAGAGGTGCTCATTTCATCTGAGAAATGAATCATATGGATTTAGCAGTCTTCACCAGGGTACTTGGTATCATCCCCCTTCAATGAATTAAAGTTTGAAGTTTAAATTGGATTCAGGAGGCATGAAAAGAGGATTCCTTTAAGAACTAATATATTAGATAGTCCTTGGGACTCTGTGATACGAGAGAAGGGAAAAAATAAGAGAAAGGTGAAAATACCCACAATTTGTGCTGTCTGTGGAGGCACCATTAAAAAGTTTAGTGTGGGGGTCCATGAATGTGCTGGGAGAGCCCTATCCTCTGCCACAGCTGCTTCAGGTCTGGAATTCAGGTAACAGAGCAAACCAAGCTTAGCCTGACTCTGGTTTTTCAATCATCTAATGTATCTTATGGCTAGAAATATTACAAGTGTCATCACATATCTCTCACAATGACACCTTTTTTTAGCTGGAAGTATAAATTATTTCAAAGATATTGGAGGGTGAATATGATTTTTTTCAAATTTTCTTTTTTTTTTTTTTTAATAAAGCTTTTGCTAGACTCTCATTTAAGGCATACCTGTTTTTCAGTTCTGTGTTAGTTCAATAATACTGTCCCCCAAAAATACACTTTTTTCCTGAAATCAGGAAACTTCATGGGTATGTTTCATTTTTATGAGTGGCTTTTGGGCCTCACTGGCTCCAACAGGGCTGAGGTCCCTTTGCACTCCTTTGCATCTTCCTGCTGCCATCAGTGGCTGCTGGCTCTTGGAACAGAATTACTCCACAGAGTGCTGAAAGTAGGTTAGGCTGAAGCTCTCACAAGCCTCCCTGGAGGGAGTTTCAGATGTGCAAATCCCAGTGAACTATCATCTCAGCAAAATGTCACTGAGACATCACACAGACAGGGCTGACTCCCTCTGCTTCCTCCTGGAAACTTTTGGAAATTGGAAAAGGATCTGCAGTGTCAAGAGAGGTCAGAGTGCACGTGTAAAGTGCTCCTGTGTGCTCAGCTCGCCCAGCGCTGCTCCTGAAGTTTCCACTGGGACAATGGCTTCTTTTTAGCTGGGCGATTAGAATATGAAACAAAAAAAGGAGGTCATCTAAATAGGGCCCCTTTGTAATTTCTTACATAATACTGTGCATGGCAAGAATGACTTATTGACCCTACTTAGGGCACAGAGGGATGACAGCCAGTTCATAATCCTTCCTGGGCAGGGATTGCTTTCAATTTGGTGATGCTGCATTTGTTGAAAAAAATGTTCTTTATATGCATTTAGTATGAAGAAAGCTAAGGTTTTGTTAAAGAAACAAGATTACTGAGAAGACTGCTTTCACTTTTGTGAGATTTCTATCAAATCAGTCTAATAGTAATGAAAATCACTGGCAAATTTTGTAAGGTTAAGAATGGGCTTTGATCTTGTCCTTGGTATGCAGGTCCTGTCACTTAGGCCTGTGTCCTTGGAAAGACTGGGGTATTCTAAATCCCACCTAAACCCCTTCTGGATGCTAACTGCACTATATTGCTTGAATAGATTTCAAATTTTCTTCACAGTGGTGAAGAATTAAACCTTTATTTTTCAGTTACAGGTTTCATTTAAAGTCATTTCTAAATATAAAAATTGCAAAATTCTCAGGTTTGGGCTTGTTTAACACACCTGAAGACAAATGACAGAAGAAAAGCCATGAAGTGATACATTTCCACAGCTAATTAAAAAAACCAAACTCTCTCTCCTTTTTTTTAACCAAAGGAAGTATTTTATTAGACACTGTAGTGAAAACTTTTGATCACTGAACATTTTTTGAGTTTTTGGCTCATATCTAGTTAGGATCTTCCTCCAACCAAGCACATAAGGATTCAACTGTTGCAAATGTGCAGTGTAGTGTTGATACCCTTTTATCTCTGTTCAACCTTCCCCTCAGTCTGTATGCACACATACATGCAAGCCTCTTTCTGTGGAATCTAGAGAAATACTCAGGAAATACAGTGTCTCATTAGTAGTGTCTCATTCTGCGCTGGCAAAATGATGCAAGATCTCTTTGGTCAATCATACAGAGCTACAGGTTTTAATTTCCAGAATTACTATTCAACCAGGTTTGCAAAAGGTTTTTAATTTCCAGCATTATTAGTGGGTCAAATTTGCAAAAACAGTGTCTGGCTTGTCTAAATACCCTCACTGTGATGTCCTCTCGTTCTCCCTGAGCTTAGAAAAATATTGTCCTCTTGGTACTCGCTTTGTGATCTATTTAACAAGTAAATGTCAGGGCCAGTGGGGGCTACAGACCTGAAAAGCAGCATTCAAAAAGACAACCCATGGTGCAGTGTCTGGGTTTCCTTTTAACAGTTACAAAGGGCACATTAACACCTGATAATAGAAAATCATTCTGTTTCACAGGTCTGTGTGTAAAAGTAGTGGGAATTCAGCCTACTTTTATTTATTTTTTTTTAAATAACACGTGGGTCAGTGAAACGGCCTCTCCCAACCCACCTGCAATACAAATCCCAGAAAAATCTTTAAAATAATTGCTTATATTTCAGCCCCACCAGCTTTGATGCATTTTCCACCTACCTGTAAAAACAGAGCACAAAACCATAATTAATAGATTAAATTCTGACTGAATTTACTGAGCCAAGTAACAGAATTTACTGAGCCAAGTAACAGTTAGGGTTGGTCTGACTGTGCTGGCTTTTGGAAAAGGACCTGATCTTTCCCTGCAAGGTGCCTGAACCAAACATTAAGGTATTTTGGTAATCAATCCATCATTGTTTTTTGTGCCCTATCGGTACAATGTACCAAATAACATATTTTTATCTCCAGTACCCTTAAAAATAGTTTTGCTGCAGTTGGAAAAATTATTTTGCAGTTAAATTTCCATAGTCGGAGGCTTTTCATTAGCAGAGCTTCCCATGACATTAGTTTATTCTGCATGTAGTTCAGTTCTATTATGGAATATCATAGCAGAAAGTATCTAGGTGTACAGGTTTTTGTAATCAGCCCCTGACAACATCTGTCAAAACAATATGGGAAAATCCTGGCTCATGTTGTCATTACAGAATGGGACTGTTTGTTTATTCAATAGAAGAAATAAAGCATATTGAGGGAAGGCCAGAAGAGTCACTCTGACTCAGTTACTGAGACTTCCAGCTTCCAGCTACAGGATATTTTGGTTCCAGCATTTCACATCAATAATAAACAATCTTTATGGGAACCATTGAATGATGAAAATGAGATCACAAATTGAGAGCCAGGCTATATATTTTTGATCTGTTGTATGCTATAGTTTACATTAGGGTCAATCTCAAGATCGGAAAGAGGCAGGTTCTGTACCACAGCATTTCAAAGAAATGTTTGTCAGCTATATGAGATACTGTCAATAATTCATCACTGTAATTCTTCCAAGATGGTCTGTTGATGCAAACTGCCAGAGCACATGGTAATAATATGAGCATTTATGTGATTTACAGTTCTACAAAATGGCAAATAACTAGAAATTTCTTCCACTAAAAGTATGCATAGGCTCTTTGGATGTCAGAAATAGTGTGTGTGATAGCTGCAGCACGTATAAATCATGGTCAACTGTTTAAAATGTTCTCTGTATATAAGTACATGCACTTATACTGGCATCTTCATAGTCCATTTCCAATATCTAAGTGACAGATTGTACTTTATGTAATTGTGCAGTTTCCTATGTTCTTATTAACTCTTTAATCCCCCAATGAGTTCAGTGGTCACAACAGTATATCTTGGTCAGTAGAACTGGTAGAGCTCAAAATACAAACATTTCCCTACCATGCAGCATCGCCAGGGCCCGTGGGCTTTTTCAGTAGTTTGGGTATTTGGGAATACTTTAGAAATAATATTGCACAAAGTGGTTTATAAAATTTTTGCGTGTGCTCTTGTTCAGAAAGAAACCAAGAAATGGTGACTCATGTGGTAATTTATTTTTGTGTCTTGAAAAAAATTCAGGTGAGAGGCATTCTTTGATGGCATCTGCATTAAGTGCCAGTAGCAGTGGGAAGACCTTCCTCATGTTTCAGATCAGTTTCCATCTTTGCACCAGCCCTGATTCCAGAGCTGCTCAGGTCTGTATATGCAAAAAAGCACTGCCCTAACAAAAAAGTGAAGTTGTTCCCACTTGTTCAATCCTTTCACTTTCATAGACTGATCTTTTATCAGTGCATGCTGATAAAAGCTAGCTAGCTAGTTTTTAACTGGCTTGGGATTTTTCAGGCCCTGCACACAACCAGCTCATGAGTGTGTGATTGGGAAGCCTGGATCAGAAAATGTATTTACAGTGAAAGGAGTGAGGACTTTGGGGTTTCTTTTCCTTTTTGTTTCTGGAATAGTGTGTAGTTAGAGTTGAGTGAAATTCCTCTTTTTAGCACCACTATGGGAGCTGAGTGCTATGGAGGCAGAGCATTATCCTTTGAACTGGAAACTTGTGTGTTAAAAGGATACTTAGCAGCTTCGAGCATTTCACAAAACAGAATTTCTGTGGTGAAGGAAGCTCCATTCTTCCCAGGGGTATGTCCACTGAATGCTATCATTCATACTTGAACAGGAGTGAAGGAAGAGAAATGGAAGTAAGGCATTCAGTTAAGGTAGGAGAAGTGGTGATACACTGGATTCCCCGTTGTTTTCCTCCTTTTAACCATATAGTCCCATGAAGGCATTTTTACAGTTATAAGGTGAGTGACTGGAAGCCATAAATGTTGGAAAGATTTGTGACAGTGCACACGTGTTTGAAACTTTAAAAACAATCTGTGCAATAGAGTAGCCTACTATAAGACTCTTCAGTGGGTATTAGCGGGGTGGCAATGTCAATACTCTTGGCTCAGTATAGAAGGTAAATTTGGTTTTTGTATGAAGTAAGTTTAAGAGCTTTTTCATTTCATAATTTCATAAGGAATAAAACCGATATACAAAAGTGGAAGTACAGCCCACCTCACTGCACTGAATGATGTGCAATGGAAGATCCTATAGCAGCCTTTTTCCTGGAAACCCACATGGATGCAACTTCATTTTAATGCAGGATAGCTGTGGCTGTGTGTGCCAGTCCATTTCTGTCCTACCATTTCCCATGGATTCTCTTCCTCTCCTTTTTGAGGTTTCTCAGAAGGGCATGTGTATCATTGTGGACAGATAGAATTCATGTGCATGAGCAGCAGGGATGATTTTCCTCCTGGGAGCTAAGCTGAGTCACCCTGAGCTGTGATAGGGGACAGGGGAGGAGGAGGAGGGAGAGCATTCCTGGGATGAGGAGAGGGACTGTGGCTGCTGACAGCTCCCTGTGCAGCTTTGGGCTTGGTGGAAAGAGAAGCAGTGACATGAGTGACTGTGGATTTGTGAAATCACTGCCATGCCTTGCTGCCTCTGTGGTTTTGTCCTGGAACAAACCTGGGTTTGTGTGGCCTCTGCAGTGTGCCATGACTGAAGTGTCTGTCTGCCTTTCCCTGGAGGCAGGGAGCTGTTGTTCTGGAGTCTGAGATGGCACTGCATGGCAGGGATGAGCCACAAGCAGCGTGAGGTTTGCCCTTTGGCTTTGGGTCTTGCTCAGGAATGTTCTTGGTGGAGGCCTTTCTCCTTTGGTGGTGCTTGGTGTAGTGCAGCTCATGGTATGTATGCCCAAATCCCATGGAAGTTAATGGATTCCATGGACATTAACAGCTTTTAATTGTGGTGTTAAAACCATGGACAAGAGGCAGTTTTGTGCCAGTGTCTGTGACGCAGAGGCTTATGAGAAAAGAGCTGCACCCCCATGGGGGTCCTTGCCCAGTCCCAACATCTTGCAGCCTTTCCTGAAACTCTTGGTTGCAGCTCAAGTTTTTTTCAAAGGAAAGACATTTTGCCTAAGCAAATGTGTCAATACATGCCTGTTGGAAAGCTCTGCTAAATAAATAATTATACTGTTGCTCAGTACAATTGTAGTCTGTCAGTATCCTGCTTTTAAATATGTTTTAGATAGCAAAAAAGGTATAGGTTTTCTTTTGGGATTGTGGAGGGGAAAAACAGCAAAGCTGAAGGCAAAAATCTTGTAGACTACTTTAGGAGGGGTGGCAAAAAACCCCTGAGAACTACACTTAAATATTTATTAAAAATCCGGTGTTTTCAGTGAAGCTGCCTTTAGGAAATGCTGTGATTTCATTTCAGTGATGTGCTAAGAAGAAAAACAGAATTTCTGAGCCGTTGTCTCAAGCTTTATATAGGTTGAAGGTTTATGTTCTGCTTCTGTTTTGATAAATTTTCCTTGCAGGCATAAGGTGTAGAAACTTTTATTTAAAGCTTAAATTCTCGAGCAAGGAGTAAGTGTTGTGGTAAGGTGCAGGTGCTTGGTCATTGTGTAATTCCCAGGAAAGACTTCTGTGGAGCTGAGGTGGCTGGTTAGAGGGCTTGAGCACTGGGAAACTCAGATGGAAGATATTTCAGGTGAACATCTTCTTTGGGAAGTGTCTCTGCTGTTGCCTTTCTTCCAACGTTAGTGCTGTTTCCCTCAAAAATGCTTCCAGAGTATGACAACTTGAGAACAACAGCTTTCTGTAGGTATGTGTAGAAAAGGAATGCATCCTAGTTAGAAGGTGTGGCATTAATCATTCTGAGGTGAGTTCTTGGCATTTTCTGGAGAAGCCAAGTGCCACCCAGCCAGGCCGGGAGGTGTGGGACAGCAGAGTCAGAACTGGAGCTGCACTGCTTCGCCTCTGCTTTGGCATTGTTTGCGAAAAATGCTTTTTTAGTTGATAGCACACTGCCATTCCCTATGGAAGCAGGGCCATTCTTTCAGGTGTAGAAGTCATGAAACCATACTGGTCTTTTGAGTAAATTAAACCATGTTGGCTCGAGTGCCTTGGTGCCAGACATCCCCAGCCCAGCACACACGGGGTGTCTTGTCCTGAGCTGCTGCTTGGGTAATGAGCAACTGTGGTTTCAGCTCCTGATAGCAAACATTTCTGAACTAAACCCACTCTGTGGGGATGTGGATCAGTGACTTGGAGTAATTTAGTGTCCCCATATGGTTTGATTTGCCACTCAGTTTAAGGAGAGCTATGCCTGAATATCTAAAATCAACATTCTTCCTTCTCCTTCTTGGGAAGTGATGGTAGGATTTAAATAAATACAGAGAACCTGAGTATGCAGACTAATTTGCAAGATGTATATAAAATGTATGTAACCTTCAAGGGAGTTGATGGACACTGTCACTTGCTGGGTTTGCTCTTCTAGGGGATAAAATCAAATGGCTGCATATGTATTTAAAAAATTGTTATGGCTGCAGGGAAAATATTGGAGCCATGAGGACATTTGCACTATCTTGGAAATTAGAGAGGCCTTTTTGGCAGGAAGAAAATGTACTTTGCTTGTAGCACCTGCATATACTTGCATGTCTATGATCTTTCAGTTTTACAGCCTGTGGTAACTATTATCTCCTCGATATACTTGCAAAATTCATATGATCTTCTTCTGGAAGTTCTTCTGGGTGGAGAGGAAATACAGTGCCTAGTACAAACAGTTCCTTGAGAAGGCTACATTCCTACATTTATCTGTCATGTAGAAAAAATGCAACTCAAGAACCTATTTTTAGCACAGTTTCTGACAGTAGTAATTAAATATATTTTTTTAAATTTTGCCATTTAATAGTAAAGCAACTTCTGTCATTTTATTTACCATTTCTGGTACATAGCCCCCATCAAGTTACAGTAGCATTTACTGTTTATCTTGCCAGCTATCTGGTCATTGAATATTTCTGAGGAGAGGAAGGGAGGAGGGGAAAGAAGATACCAAGCTTATTTACATTAATTTCACTATATTTTAGTATCATTAAGTTTAGTCTTGGTTGTAAGTTTCTCTTTTGTAATGCATCTGGGCAATCCAATTCTGTCTTAATCTGTTTCAAGTGTGATGGTCAGGATGTTGAGTTTGGTGGAAATTTCCAGGTATGTTGGGCAGCAGCTGGAAACCACAGTTAGTGAACAGTCCTATGGATTCAGCAAAGATGCTGAAAGTTATTGCAGGAGGTTCCCAGTGCTGCAGGTCGAGAAAGAGAAAAAGCTGAACTGTAAACTTCAGTGTCATCTTATCATTTGCCCAGAATTGTTAAATATTCAGTCCAAACTTCTAATACTCAAGTAAAAGTTAAAAAATTTCAAGCATTCATGGAGGTCCTGCATGCTGAATAAGCTATAATTGAGTATTAATCTGTGATTATTTTGTAAATAAAGTTTTTAATTGCTGTCATTTTATGTAAAACTTTCTGAAAGGCATAAGCCCTAAAAATAAAAAGCTGGCTTTAGGGTTTTGTCTACAAAATTAGCAGCAAATCTAATGCAGATATTTCTAATGCTACATGGTAAGGTTGCACAGAGTGACAGCTGTCCTGTCCTGTCTTATTTTACAGCAAAATAAGAGACCAGCCCAAAGCCTGTCTAGCTCAATAAAATTACTCTAATTTCTCTAATTTGCCACTGTACTTCACTTAAGGTGAAATGCTGACCCTGCAATGGGAGTGAGAAAAGTCTTTTAGAGTAAGCATTTTTTGAATACAGTGGAATACCCAAGTTTCCTATAGAATGACTATTATGTTGATATTGGTTTGGGTAATTACAGTTAGATTATATCATAAAAGCACACATCAGCATTACAGTTCTGGCTGAAATCCTGATATTTTAAAATCCTTTGAGTGGCAGAAAGTCAGTATTAGGTATTAATTGGGCCTCATTACAGAAATAAAAAGAGATCCTGATATGACCTAAGGCTACATAACAGTAATTTCCATCTGCTGAAAGGCATGTGCCAAAGCCAAAGCACAGCAGAAATTTCTCTTGTTCAAACTTCTGGGATATTTGGAAGAGCTCTGAAATGGAGACAATGTGCTCAATGAGCCTTATTTTAAATTCTTTGAAATTGTCCATTTACCTGTGGCATCACATAAACAGTAACACCCACTCATATAGAGTAAGACACACTTCTGCATGCTGAGAACTGCTGTAATCTGTAAAATCCCTCCAAAAGGAGGAATAAGGAAACAAGAACTGGGCAGGACAGATGTCAGAGAAGCTCTTCCAGGTGTCTGCCATGACTGACCTCTAGGTCAGCACACAAGACTTGACCCAAATCATTCAGCAAAGCAACCTAGAACATAAAGTAGAGCAAGAATATCTGAGTTAAAGTTGTAAAGGCTTCAAATTTTCAGGTTATTCCAAATATTGTAAGAAAGTCTGGTTCTGGCTAGTGGCAGCTAATCCCTGTTATTAATACATGTATATCCATGGGTGTATGCATGTTACTTGGCCTTTGAAAACAGCCATTGCTCACCTGAATTGCTAAGATTATTTGAAATCAAGGGAATGTGGAGCAGACCCCAGCAGTGCTGGTCCGTGTGCACTTGGGTTTTTGCTCCTTTGCAGGTAAAGGCCAGGGAAGTGGCTTGAGCCTTAGCCCTTCATCTATCAAAAAGCAAGGATGAGTCTTGCTTCATGCTCCCACAGACCATTTCAAAGGTGGTACTCAACCTCAGAGTGGCTTTTATTCATTCAGTTAAGAATGGTGTTCTAGGATGAATCAAATGAGCTCACACCATGACTAGGAAAGCCTTTTCAGGTTGTGATTTACGCTGTGAAGATAAAGAATTTTCCTGCCTTTTTCTGAAAGCAAAATGAACACTTTTATTACTTCTGTGGTCGTAGGGCAGTGTCGTGTGGAGATCCTGAGCTGGCTCTGAAGCTGCTCCTGGGCAGGGGCAGGACTGTAACACTCCCTTAGGCCTCTGCCAGGGTATTTCCTGGGCTGGACTCCATGCAGGGAAATAAAGTGGCCAAGTTGCTTTCCAGAACCAAAGTAACTTATTTAAAGCTGCTTCAAATGTCTCTGCAAAGCCTTGCACAGCCCTGTGCGAATTCACCCAGCACCATTGCCACGCACTTTCCACAGCCACATATGTTGGAACAAGGGGAATGGAAAAAGCAACTACATTGGCTTGCTAGTATGCTACAAGAATTTATCATGTTCAATTCCAGATGAGCAAAAATTTGTCACAGATCTATTGTTTCCTATTAGTCATGTTTGTGTTTATACTGACATCACTGAGCCAAAGTTGGATCATGGGATTAAACTGAACAGGGACTGACATATATGCAGGACCTGTTGAAGGATTTGAGAAAAGTTCCATGTAAAAAGAGGCAAAAAGTTGGATGGTTATTTTATTTAGACCTGATTCACATGGAAGTCAGCATCATCTGATTTTATTTCCCTATTGGGATTGTTTCTTTTAACCATGAATTCCCATTAAAACAGCTCTTTGACAACAAAATTAGTCAGTCATTTAATTTTAATGTGTGGCATTAAGTAAGCTGGGTGGCAAATTGTCTTCTCAAACAGATTGACTTATTTTACCTGTGGGAAAGGAACAGCTGAACAGCTAGGAGGGAAATCTGCCAGTTCAGAAAATTTACTGTAACTTCCTCAGCAGAGACGAAATTGTTTGGTTTTGAATGCTAGTTTGCTTTTGATGTTTTAATCTAACTGAAGTTTTTGTCATACCATTTGAAATTATCCTCAGGGTTTGAAGCTATCACTGGAACTTGCAAAAGTAATTGATACTTATTCTGTGTTGTTCACTATGTTTATATGACTACAAGATGAGTTTTTCCTCTCTTTATAGCATGCAATAAAATCTTCATCACTGTAGTGGAGAAGGCAGTGTGGTAAACCAGAACAGCTTTTGTTTGATATACCTTTTCTTTTCTATCCAGAGGAACAGGATGGAGGCTTTTTCTTTTTGCAGGAAGACTAAGAAAATTTTCTCCTCACAAAAATAATTTTGTGCTTTTCCATCATCTTTTTCACAGAGACACTTTGGCCTCTTGTCCCGAAAATTATCTTGCTAGCTGTTATTAGTTGTAATCACAGCATACTGTTGAAATCCCAGTGTGTGTACTCTATATTAGTACAGTTTCTAAAACCCAGGATTTTTCCAGAGAGAGCTGCGAGGCCTGAGGACTTGCACTGAGTTACTTTTGAGTAAGACTTCATGGTATTGTCCAGGACTCCACTGACAGCGCTGGCAGCAGTAATTCCTAGACTTTAATCTGTTGGTGTCTTGGGCTTTAAGCAAGCAGCTTAACCCTTGAACATTTTACCTGTGACATTGAACAACTTTCTGCAGATTTTATGAGTGTTAAGAGACCAGAATACTGGCAATGTATTTCAGATCACTTCTTCTTGATAACAGTCATTCATTAAAATGAGACAGTTTTTATCAATTTATGTTGTGTGTCATAGTATGGAATTATATGGTATTAAAACCAGGCATGTTGTTACAGCTCTCATTTACTATGTCATCTGCTGGAAGCAATTCTTGCCTGCCCTGCTTTGGAGATGAAATGGAAAGACCCAAAGACAACCTTA
Organism: Molothrus aeneus; assembly: GCF_037042795.1. Taxonomy (NCBI): domain Eukaryota; kingdom Metazoa; phylum Chordata; class Aves; order Passeriformes; family Icteridae; genus Molothrus; species Molothrus aeneus. The sequence goes on along the minus strand of NC_089652.1, from coordinate 31,932,428 downwards.
AATTATAGTAACAAATCTCAAAATGGTTTGGGACTGTTTTTTTCTTACTTCCTTTAGGACAGGATGGTGCTGGGTGCCAATTATGGTCACTCTGGATATGTGCAGCCTGGTGTGGTTGGAGCCCATGGTGACATTGATGTATTGTTTCCACAGGCATCATTTTGGTCACTAGAACTGATTAACAGCATGTGTGTATGTGTGTTTGGCAAATAGTGGGTTATAGGACAGATCAGCTTGTTACTAGGTCCTCATCAAGCCATCAACGGAACACACCAAGGGAGATGGCAGGGAAAATTTGTTCCCTCCTCTCTCTGTGGCAGGGGTAGGAATTGGCCTTTTTGTGTATTTTCTCTCTTCTGGTTAGTGTGAAAATAAGAGTATTTGCACCCCACAGAAAGAGCTTCAGATGGTAAGCACAAGAGCAAAGAGTAAAACCCTGCCAGGGGAAAATGTAGCCTGTCCAAATCAGTTCATTACTTATTTTCCCTCCACAAGCAGCAGTACATAGGAAAAAAGGAGAGACAGATTATCATTTACAGTGAAAAGGTGGAGGTGGGTTACAAATGGCTGAGAGGCAGATGGCAGCTTTTGGTTTTTGTGGTATCCCTGTGAGAACTTCTTTTTAATACTGCATTATCACATTAGGTGTTAGTAGTGCCATGTGTTAATTTATTTGAGGAAATTACTCAGAACTGCTCGTTATGTTGTGGATTTGCATAATATGTTTAAAGGGAATTTAAATAAAATTTATTTCAGATTTATGGGATCTTTTCTGAAGATTTTTTTCTCTCAGTAATCTGATATGCTGTTACCTCTGTGCCACACAGTGTAAGGCTAAACCTTCCAGCCAGATTCTTATCTCCATCTGGTGTGTGCACATGGGAGGACAGTTTATAATGCCATCTGAAATAAATAAATGCTATTTCTTATTTGATCTGAATTCTGTCTTTTGTACAAAGCAGGAGCTATGAAATCCAGGAAATCCTATGACTAAAGGATGAAGGATGCTGTGTTTGCTTTCAGTTTGGGAAGACAATGTTAGTGTGTTAGGTGTCAGGATGAAGCAGGACAAGGTTAAGCATGGAGTCAAGAGTGCAGGGCTGTAGGGCTGGCAGTCTCTGGGCAAAAATCTCTGCTCTGACATGCACAGAAATGTGGCTGATTACTCCCATCCAACGGCCAGTTCATTCATTTAAAGGGCCAATGGGCTTCCGTCCAGGAGTGCAGCAGGAAAACAAACAGCTAGGCTGAAAAACAAGACTATTTAACCATCTGAAAGAGCATGGGGCCATCCCAGCTGCTGCAGAACCTGTCACGACTTGGCTGCCAAGAAGCCAGATGCTTGCATCAGAGGAATGTGTGTTTCACAAGGCGCTACCTCTGCTGCTGACACACAGCGACATGTCCGAGGAGGCAGCAGCAGAGTGCAGATTAGTCAGCCTTGCCATTAGCTGCCAGCCCTGCTGGATCACTGACACCTGTACAAGTACATGCTTTCATCAGAAATAGATTATGGGAATAACCTTGTCCTCATAATAGAGACCACTTTCAATATCCAGCAGGGACCTCTGTCCATATGTGAAGTTAAACACTGCGGGACTGATTTAATGGTTGGATCCACTGGAATCTGAATTTGCAGAGGCTTTCTCGTGTGATTAAGGATATAAAAAGCCCTTCAACATGCATTGGTTTTGGGTCTGCTCCAGAAGCCACTAATGCCATTGATTTCAATTAATTCCAGATAAGGTCACTGGTGGTTGAATCAATTGATTCCAGAAACAACAGGAAAAGCAAAGAAGGAGTAATGACTTAAACCTTTGGAATTAAGGAGATCCAGTCCTATGTACTCCTATTTTGTAATCATATTTACAATATTTCTGAGATTTCTGAGTTCCCTTGTGATTCAAAAATTCAGCTTCTGCACACTGATTCCAGTTTCAAGTGGCAAACACTCAAAACAAACTTTTTATGATTTGCCTATCGTCTTTTACAATGAGGCAATTTGTAGTGAAAGGCAATGTCCTTTAAAGACATCCCATCAATTTTCTCCAATGAATGCTTTTCATAGAATTCTACTGAAGCAAAAATTATGGAACTGAAAAAGATTTAGAAATTGATTGCAAATCACTGCTGTGTCAGGAGCAATCGTATATGCTCATTTTAGCTCTCAGCTCATCTGAAAAAGCTAGATTAAACATTTCATTTTAGACTTTCTTTTTCCTATGTGTCAGAATTGGGTGTCAAGGCTTCATCCTGACACTTATGGACAGGATTTCCCATAGTGTGGGATGTGAGTTAGAGTAAAGGTTTCCATATAAAGGTGCCCTTCCAGGAGGTAGAATATCATATTTTTTATCTGCAGCAGTGACAGGGACTGAGGAGCAGGCAGGTTGTGACAGAAGCTGTCTGGGAGCTCTTGGAGAGGACAGCAGGGCAGTGCCAGGCATGGAGAGCACAACTGGCAAGGACAAAGCAGACTGATGATATCTCCAACGCTGCATGTAGCAGAATGGCCAATCTGAACACAGTTACTGTTGCTATATGTTATTTGTTGCTTTCTCTGAAGCTTAAATTCATAAATGTGACAGAAGAGAGAGCTATAGTTTGTTCCAGCAGTAAAACCTGCCTTTGCTAAGGACCTTTCCCCTATTCTTGACATGCAGGGGAGGTAAAAGGCTTTGAAAAAATCACCTAGCAAGGTTAAAAACCAAATTATCATTGTGATCAAAAGCTTACCAGCCAATCAAACTGCTTCAATTGAAGGCCAGTTTTTGACAGTGAGTATCTGAGGAGATTAATTTACTGCCATCACATCCTTCCTTTTATTCTCTCCACTTTTGTAAGCTTGTCAGTTTATCTGCTTGGCCAGCTACCCCAGGAAAGTGTTTACTGTGTTAACTTGTGGCACCTCACGTTCTTGTAGGTACATGTTTAGTAAGACAGAGCTGTGTTGGTAAAAGTGAGCATAATAGTAATTTTCAAAGAACATTTTGCTCTTCAGTACACTGGAGAAATTTCCATTATATTTTAGGAACCAGCTCAACACTTCCAACCATGTGTAACTCCAAAGAGGGCAAATTCTGCAGCCTACAATTTGTTTAATTTTTTTTTTAATTTATACTCCTGTGATCTAAGTATTTACTGTGAGATGAAAATATAAGAGATAAGGATTTTATATTCTATTGCATTACAGTCTGTTGGGATTTTAACATCCTGCAATTTTACCCTACACTAAACTGCTCTTCAGCCTGTCAGCTTGTCTGTCCTTGCCCCAGCAGTGGTTAGAGAGTAAAACAAGGCTTTTACATGGGCTGGTTGTCTGAGGCTGCACTGAACCACACAGGATTCTCAGCACTCTTGGAAATCTCTCAGGCAAAAAGCTCTTAGCTCTTCCCACCTGCCTTTTAACTCTTCAGGCTGTGGGGCTGACCACCTCTGCTGCAGCTTTAGGGGTCTGTGGTGAGAGACTGAACCCTAAGACACCTGGTCCAAGCTGTTTTTTGCTCCTGAGCTGGTAAGAAGTGAGCAAGCACATCACAAGTTCAGGGATTCTGGCATGCTTCAGTAAAGGTGCAGTTTAGGTGACTCAATCACAGCCAATTATTGCATTTTCCAAGAAGATGTCCTTGTTTTGGATTCTTCAGTGAGGAGGAACTTTTTAAGTTAATAACAAAGTAAAGTCAAAATGTGGATAGCAAACCTGAAGTAGCATGGATTTTGTGTTAGTATGAGACATGGGATCTTTAAGAGATCCTGTGAGAGGTTAATTGACAAGCTTTCCTAATATCTGTGTGTCCTTAGATCAGTTTGTGATGTCTCATCTTACCTGTCTGCTCATCAAAAATGAGGCAGTAGGAAGCTGAATTATTTCCCCAGATAGAAGAATCATTTCAGCCTACTGCACATCAGGCCAGGAGTAATGACTGCAGCCCATGACTTTGACTTCTTTATCTTTTCACTCAACCTGCAGCTAGTCAAGGGCTGAATTCTGCTGTTAGTTTTGTTCTACCAAAATCCATGGCATTCCTGCCAAAAATAAGTTGTATCTGCACAGCCAGCAGCTATATCTTATGACTTAGAATAGAAATTAGATGGATAAGTGCACTGACAGGGTGAGCTAATGGCCACTCCCTTAATAAGTGCTGTAATTTGAAGAATGCAAAATCTGTTTGTCCACCCTCATGGCAATTCTCCTCTTGGGAAGAATAAGTTGCTGGTTAAACCCACAGATCTCAGTACTCTTTTTGTTGTGTATTTATTTTTACAATAACCACACTTCTGAAAAAGTCAGAAAAATTGCTTTCAGGCAACTCAAGTCAGTGCCTCTGCAGTGCTGCCTGACCAGAGACATGTGAGGTGTGTGTGCTGTCCTGGTCCTGCTCACTTAGGTGTGCTCAGCCTGGAAATGCATTAACAAACCCTAAGAAACGAAGTAAGTGCTAACTTTTGCTAAATAATATAAATTCTTCCTGGGAACAGGCTGCAATTTTCCTTAAGGCTTGTCCTTTTTTATTTCATTAAGCACTTGGCTTTTTCAATTAAACCAGTGGTTTCCTTCTTTTATGACTCTATACTCCCTTCCTTTCTTCTACACGTGTTTGTCTGAATTAGTGTCTCAGAGAAAACCAGTTTGGTCATCAAGAGAGCTTCAATGTAACCTATAATGTGTTTTGAAATTTTATAACAACTTCTAATGGCAGGAGAAAAAATTAATTTCATCCTTTGTCTGAGAAAGCACACTACGAATCTGTGACAGATTTAAACAAAATCTAACTCTTCTGCTAATCTTATGGGCTTGTTTCTCATGGAAAAAGCTGAAGCCTTCTGGAGCTGTGTATCCAAGCACAGGGCCTTGCTAATGTTTGCTTAAATGGCCCTTGTGAAGCTGGAACTAAAGCTCTGTGGTTTGAAATTGATCTGATTCAATATGACGTGTTAGTACTTATTACTCCCATAGCCCACTTCATCCTCACAGTATTTTGAAGACTTCCTGGATCAGACTGGCAAGCTCTTAATGAGAAAGATACCTTGCTGAGTGCAATAGAAGAGGAACACAGCCCTGTGTGTTTGAGCCAGGGAGGTAAATATAACCCAGAGTTACACAGTGTGGTGTTTCTCATGTGCTAGAGGCTGATTAGCCACAGGAATAAATGCAGGGGATTTACAAAAGATCTCCATCAAAAGTACAAACTTATATTTTAGAGGCAGCAAGTGGCAGAGGTAGCAATTGCCTGCATGAGAAGTTGCAATGAACTCAGCACCACTGTGCCAGCAGGGTATTGCTGCCACTCAGGGCAAGCACCAAGAAAACCAGGCACTCTGTTATTAAGGTCACACAAATGTTTTTAATGGCACTCTTTCAGGCTAAAAGCAGGATTTTAGCTTGCTGCTGACTGCTCTTGTTCAGGTGTGTAATTGCATCTAGGCTGATTTACAGCAGCTGAGGATCTGACCCAAGATTGGTTTTCTCTCTGTAAATACAGGCAGAATTTGGGTTGAGGCTTTTATGTGTAGCAATTAAAAAAACAGTGAAAACTTGGCTTCTGCTCATCCCTGAGCTCAAGTTTCGCATGTTTTGTTGTTTGTGGAACAGTTTAGGGTGTTTAGATGTGAGTGGCCAGGTGTTTCCAATATTGAACCTCTTCGTGTGGAAACGTGCACAGATAAGAGAGCTCCGTCTGTCACAAGCCTTGCTGGTGCTCTTTCAGCGTTTGAAGTTCTGACTTGAAAGGACTGACTTCTGAGAAATCGAGGCACAGAGTCCCAGCCCCTCTCTTTCAGCAGGAGCTCTGTGACAGAGATTCACATTAGGAGCTGGACTAGTTCTCCAGTGAGTGCCCTGTGCCTCGCTGGGAGCTGAGGGCGTTTGAGCTCCACAGTGCTGCTTAGGCTTGCACCTCCCCTCTGAGAAGGAAAGGTCAGTATTTGTGCCCTTAGCACCTTGTGAATAACCATGTTTGATGCAGTTTCTTGCTTTCTTGTATTTTCATCTTTGGAAAGTAAGAGGGTTTTCTTTGAAGTGCATTGTTACTGAAGTTGAGCTGTCTTAAGTCTTGCAAAGATTATAGTTTGTAATTCTGTAACTTGTCAAGTTTGGATGACTTGAAACTTTTATTTCAACCTACTAAAGTTCTCTGCTCTGTGCTTTAAAATCCAGGCAGGTTTGTACCCCTATTATTAAATAAACAAAAGAATTAGGAGAACTCAGTGATAAATTGTGAAAAAGGCAGCTCTGGTGTTATTTTTCTTTTTTTTTTTCCTTTTTTTTTCTCCCTGTGCTCTTCACGTGGTGAATCTGTTTAAGTTTTTCTTACTTTTCTGCTTTCCCTGCAAACACTGTTTATTCATTCTAGAAAAACATCAGTTGGGTAAACAGAAGTATTTATATGTGTAGCACTGCAACTCCTACTAAGATGCAAATTGTGCTGCAGGGAAGATAGTTTGGGCTTTTCTTTCCTCCTCGCTTTTCTTTTTTGACAGTCGGTTAATAAAGACTCAACAATAAGCAGCTGCCTGTGATGTCATTTGGGACTTTGTCCACAGAGCTTGTATTTACAAGTACTGAGCAACTTACACAGCAGCAGCAAACCCCAAACTATCAGCAAACTTCATGTCTGCTGTTACTGAAAGTCTTTGGTGCTGTGCAGGGTGTAGAAAGCTAACTCTGTTCTTCTAACCACAGACTTTTAAAGCTTGGTAAATAAACACTGGATAAACTCAAGAGAATTTCTGGACTGCAAAGACTTCTTACGGTTCTGAGTTCTCCAGGGCTGGCATGTTTTGACTGAACTGCTGCAAGTAAGGCTTTTGCTGTTTTGGTGTTTTTATCATCTCTGTAAAGCTTATTTTCTCTAGTAGTGTGTCAGCATTGCTATTTGTAGTTTTGTTTTAATTAAAAGAGCAGCAAGTATGTAGTTGTTAGGAGTAATTACAGCCATGTATCTGACTGCGGTTAAGGACAAATGAAAACTTCACTCTGGCTTTTGTTTGTATGAGATTGCACTGAAGTGGCTCTCTCTTAATTTAAGTGATGAAACTTTAATATTCTTAAAAGTCTCCTGAATGCTGTCATGAACTGAACAAAACCTGGACTGTCTGAAGATTGTTCTCTTGTAATTTAATTATTTTTATTTGAATATTCTTATATTTATCTGAATATATTTATTTGAATATATATTTGATTTTTTGATGTAAAGTCCTTGTAGTTTTTAGTACAGTTTTCTTTAAAAATGTTTTAATTTCTTATGCAGGCATTTATTTCAAAAACAACTTGATTATTTTTCACTTTTAGCTCCTGTTCAAGTTCTGGAGGTGTATAAGTTTAAAAGAGAGAATCATACAGTGCTTTGAAATGTGATACCTTTTGGATAGAATGAATTCTCAATTATATGAGAAACTGTAATTTTTGAGTGTTTATGTCACTGAAATAGCAGAAAAACTACCATTCTGGTAGCTTTTGTGAAAAAACTTTGTGCTGCCTGCTGTTTGTGGGACACACCTGTGTTTCTGACTAGAGATTAACTAATTTTCAGGACAACTAGCTGTGGTTGGCATGGAATTATCTGTGTTTGACAGAGGAATAAACTGGTCCATAGATGTGGTCTATTAAAATATAATTTGCCCACTTCAAAAGCTGGTAACAAACCCCAGGTCTCTTGCTTCTCATTTCAGTCTTTCACCAGAAGCCCATTCTAAATTACTGTAATTTCAGTTGTAGAGGCTTTTTCTAGGATGTAACCTAATCACAGTACTGTGTATGAGGAACTTTTTATTACTGTTTACCTCTGTTTAATGATCTGTCTTTGTGAAGACAAAGCACATTTCTGAGGACTGAAATCAGAAAATGATGATTGGCAAGTGTATGAGAGTAAGTCAGTACAAATCAATCAGATAGGAACTGAAGGATTCCTCGTGAATTATCACTGTTTATTTTGGTTTGCTTCGCTTGCTACTGACTTTATTTACAAGGCCTCTCAGTCCCACCCAGCAACAGATTTTTTGGGGCTTCTTACTAAGGTCAGCAGGGCTACAACTGCAGATGCCCCTCTCAAGTGACCCTGTTTCTATAGCAGATCAAAACTGTCCAGCTCTTCTTTTTTGATGCTATAATGTGGCTTGGCATGTCGAGATACTGTGCAATTCAGGAGCTGTTGTTCTGCCTTTGCACTGGAAGCATATTCTCCTGGGGGGTGGAGGGAACCAACCTAAATTTAGCTCTGCATTAATACCATGGGAATGGCAAAGGCTTTTGGCGTTTCAAATGGGTGTGTAAATAAGACCTTACTTTTATTCCTCAGGTGTTCATCCTCATTGTTCAGAAATAATATTTAAAAAAATTATATGATCTTTAAAAGATGTTTTTGTAGCTCAGAAATTTCCACCAAGTGCAGGAGTGAAGAGCAGAGAGTTGTGATAGAGGCTTTGCTTTGGGGGGATGGAATGGGTTTGATTATTATCAGTGACTCCTGAGAGCAAGTCTTTCCTTTCCTCTGTCACCTTGTGGTCAGTAAAGATGATCTACTGTTGTAAACTGATTATTTACACTTGCAAAGTTTACTTTATGTTGTTGGCAAATATACAAAGAGATTGTATAGATCTCCTTGTATATTTGTATAGATTGCACATATGCAAAGTTTTTTAACAAAGATATTGTTGGCAAATAAACAGCCTTTGAAATCTTAAAAATAATTAGAACAAAGTGAGAATAAAAATCCCTACTTGGGTTCCAGTTATCCTTCTCACTTTAATTTTAAATGTAAATTCTAATGTGAATTTTACGGCTTTTAAAGAAAAATTCATGGGTTCCTCTGGTATTGTTTTTGTACATGAATTGTGTATAAGTGTTTAGGGGGCTTAGATTTTGGAAGTAGAAATCCTGCCTCAGTAAATGTAAAGTAGGAGGGTACAATTCCACTTTAGTCCTGAGCTAATCTTCAGCTAATTCCCTTAAAAGCAGAAGCAGACACTCAAAACCTGATGAACCCGTGGGCATCCAATTTTCATTTTCCTCTTTTGCATTTTCCTTCTCACATTTACATTTTCTTTCTTATATACCAATGTAGCAAATTAGGATATAGATTGAGCTCTCTTTTCAGCCAAGGGATCCCCTGGTTGGATTCTTCCTGAGAAATCTGCCCAAAGATACAGAGTATAATCTGATAATATTCTGGGATGGCATTAAGAGGGACAATTGCCAAGGGAATGTCAATTCTTTGGGCTTTCTTACCATCTGAAAAGAAATGGAATAAGGGCAGACTCCAGCCTGTAATCATCTGACAAGTGGGACTGGGGTTGGATAAAAGCCACGGAACAAAGGTGTCAAAGGGAATCTCAGCTGGCTGAGGAGCTCAGCGCCGTGCAGCCAGGGCCCAATGCAGCAGGATGCTCTGCAGCTCGTGTGTGGCTCTGCACGTGTTCAGCTCCTCCTGGCAGGACTGCAGTTATGTTGAAGAAAAATCCATGCCGAAGCTGCCAGAATACCTTCAGATGTTAAAGCATGTAATATGCTGTTTTATTACCGAAACAGGATAAATGTACAATGTAAATAGAACATGAGCCATTAACACTTGTAATTCTCTGTTCTGTAATGTTTACTGATACTGCTTGTGCAGCATGCAGGAACCTGAATTACATTAGTTTTCCCCTGTTGGTTACATGAATTAGTCATGATGTTTTCAGGATGAAAAGTTAGATAGCTATTATGTGAAAAACACTGAGAAATCTTTTTTGTGCCCATTGCTTGGCATTGAGGTGGATCAGATAAATGGGGTTTGTACAGTGGCAATGGCTTCTGGAAACAGGCTGTGACATTGCCTATGGGCTATGAATAATGAAGACCCTGAAAAGCAGGGTGGATTATAAAGCAGTGGATAAAAATTATGTTGCTGAAATATGGTCTATTAATATTGACACACAGCAAGAACAAATGCCACTGTTAAACTGGATGTTTGATAAGCTTTCCACAGGACAACCCTATTTGTTTTCAGAGCCAAACCAGCCTTGGATAGTGTGTGCACACAATAGGTCTGGACAGAATCAAATGCATGTCACAAATTATTTTCTTTGACAATGCTAATTGATTATTATAATTCATCGTTATCTAAATTGTTAAATTCAATACTTTACCGTATCCTTTTGTTTCTTTGTTGCTCAGACATAATACAAAAAGGAAGAGTTAATTACCACATGCAACAACAGAGGCAAATTTCATTGTCTGCTTCACTTTGATTGAAGTTGTATTGAATCACCACTGTGGATTTTCAGCAATGGTGGAGAAGAGAAGGAAGCAGGAATTCTTTTGCAGTGAAGTTGCTTTTGGTGGTATTTAGCATTTGTGTTTCAAACAGTATCCTTTTGGCAGCTGGGCTCTATTATGCTTGTTTTGCCTATACTAAATATTACCTAATAGTGCAAACTGAAATCACATGGATGCATCAGTCCTGTGGGGAATCAGTGGCAATCCTTGAGGAACACAGCACAACTTGACACAAGTAGAAGGATTGCATTTGTTTCTAAAATTACTTACTCCTCTAGATATGAGCACTTGGCTTGTTTTTTCAGTGCTCTGTTGATGGCCAGAGCTGCATCTGGTGGGAAGTAATGCTCTCCTCAAGGGAATTCTGGAGAGATTAAGTGATGACTTAATTTATGCAAAGTCCTAAAACTCTGCTCTACTCTATCTTGTAAGATTTGGTGTGACTGCTGTAAAATTCAGGATCTTTTCTGCTGCTCTGAAGTGATCTGATGAAATGGTACATTGTGGTAAGATTTTGGGGGGTTATTTTGCCAGTAGAGGGCCGTGTTAAACTGGATAAAACACCTCCCTCTTGGACTCACATTTTCAGTGAGGAACAGCTTAGAGCATATGGTTGTTTTCAACAGCAAAATGAGTAAATAATTAGATCTTTTAGAAGCTATTCCATGATTAATTACTTAAAATCAGAATCACATCACTTTTACAGTGTGATGCAGTTCTATGTCAGTGTAACCAGACTGAATTCTGGCCTTTAAAATACATCACACCTACCTGTTTATTCTGAATTGTTCAAGGTTGATAGATAGGCCCCTAATAAGTCATTAAGCTGACGTGATATACAGCAGCAGCATGTGCTTTTGCCATAATGACACAAATGAGAAAAGAATTGTTTTTCAGAGGTACAATCACGTTTGTTTTTGATGTGGCCTATAAACTAGAACTTTTATTCAGGCTCTAGTGCTGCAGGAGTTGACCTTTGGCAAAATATTTTGTTATCCTCAATCATTTATACAGGCCTTTTGTGAACTCTGCTCAGCTCTCATTTTGCTGATTGCATTTAAAGTCATTTATTGCACAGTGTTTGCCCTTCTAGCAGATGTTAAAGGATTCACTGCCTCCCCCTTAAAGGCTACTCCTCCTCAGCATCTAATTATAACCTACACAAAAGATTAACAGATGTTATAATTGTCTTTACTCATTGATTAAATAGTTTCTGCATGATTTGCTCTCTCTTCCTCTCATTGCTGATTTGTGAGGTCTTTCTGGATGAGTCTCATGCATCTGCAATTTGTTAACAGTGCTGTCTTCAGTTTTTAACTTTTTGTGAGCGTGGTTCAGTTTGAGCAGGTTACTGCTATTCTGCTGGACAATGTGATAGAAAACAGTTAAAAACAGGTGCATGAATACTTGCTTTGCACACACTCCTGATCTTCCTCTTCCTTTTAACCACTCCATCTAAAATATATGTAAAATGCAGACTCATTTTAATGGATTTAAACTGAAGGCTGGAGGGGTAAATGCTGAGTTGCTTAGCACTGGTTTTGTCCCTATATTTCAGTTGCCACTTGCAGAGGAAATTAGTAGCTGAGAAATCATTTTAAGAAGACAATTCCTAGGAGGAAATTTCTAGTAAGACTTTCCTAGTAGGACCATTAGAAAATGGTAGGGTTTTTTTTATGAGGTTCATCTCTCTCCCCTTTTAACAAAATTATTACTTTGTTATTGAGCTAATTAATCTCATCTGTGTTTGGTTCCCATGTTGAGGTGGGGACTCTGTTCTTGGATGGATCCATAGTCCTTCCCCTACAGCACAACAGTGCCAACTTAACAATTGTAGTTTTATGTTTTTATGAATCTTGTAGCATCTTGAACAGGGCCAGTCCAAACAATGCTCCTTTTCAGAGGGGTGAAACATCTCACACTGGGGATTGACTCTACCAAAGTGTCCTTCCCTGTTTGGATTCTGTACAAGGTTCTCCTACTTTCCTTCATTAACACAGATGTTAATGAAGGAAAGTAGATATGTATAATGAATAAATGATTAGTCCACAAAAGCTTCCATGATAGTCTTGGGAAGTCTCAGTTCTGTGGAGCTGCATCTGCCCCAAGGCCTAAGCCTGAAGAGCTTTGATTTGCTTTGCTCCAAACTGGTGGAACAAGAAAGAAAAAAAGAAAATGAATGGAAAATATTTTGTCACATGTTCTCAGACAAAATCTCTGAATGGGTTAAAGAGAAACAGGTTAAAGCCTTGAGGCTTGAATTATGGGCTTGGTTATTCAAAAGCCATACAGTATTGTGATGTTTCCCCAGCCCATCCCCCAAATCCTCCTCAAACACAAAGCTGTTTCCTTGATTCCTAGCCAGAGAACCACCTCTTTGTGAGGTTGGGCTCACCTTCTCTGGCCAAAAACATTTTAGCATTTTTTACTACCAAAAATATACTTGAGTTCTCTGTGGATGTCTGGGAATATTGATTCAATTATTGTTGGTTCGTGCATGTGTGGGACACCCTGTATGATTCTACTTTGTTGGCTCTGTGTATATTCTTCTCTTTACAGTGAACACCATACATGGTGCTGGCTGGGAGATTTTGATAGAGAACCTACAGTACTTTAGGTTTTTATTTAGTTTTTAATGCTGATACCTAATGCGTAATTAATGAATTTTAATGCTGTGATTGATAATCTTTGCACTGCACAAAAGCATTTGTCCAGGGACTCAAAACTGCTCTAAAAACAGAAGCACTTTGTGAGATTAGCAAAGAACACTGTATTCCTCCTTTAAATGACATCTCTGTGCCCCTGAATACTTTGAATTTATGAGCTGGGGGGAGCAGATTATAGATTCTTAATAAGAAAATTCCAGGGTGCCAACTGTGCTTGCAAAGTGTATTTTAATCATATAGACACCTGTCCGCTACCAACTTGTAATATTTCTCAGAGGTCACTGAGCAGCCAGCCAGCTGATGGAAATCACTTTTATTCAATATCAACCTTATCTGAGTTTGAAACACTAATCCAGAGGTAAAATGCTAAAATCCCAATTATCAATAGTGAAACCTGTCCAATCCCCATATTGTGCTGGAGGTAAAAGGCCCAGGTTCTCATTGTAGTTACATATGAGAAAAACTCTAGAAAATATTAAAAGTTCTGCCAAGTCATTAAGGATTTTTAACACCTGCTGCTATGAAGGAAAGCATTAAAATGAAACCTGGTGTAACATTTTAATAAACAGCTCTCTGTTGTGTCACTGCCTATTAGCTCTAACTTTTGAGACCAATATCTTCATCTGGATTTTGAGGCTGCACAGTAAATGAAAGAGAGCACCAAAAGACTGACAAGGGTAGCACAGTCTACAAGGCCTCAGGTAGACCATTCTGCTTGTCTCTCTTCCTGACAATCTGTAGACACGTCTGGAATTTCATGATGTGCTTTTCTAAAACTAGTAAATTCCTTCCCTTTAGCTGGAATTCTGTCCTGATGTTATTGATTGGGAATGCATCCTGATGTTCATGACAAACCAGTTCTGGCATTTTTAGTTACCAATTTGTCTTCAATCAAGTGAATTGCTTTTCTTTTTGATTACCAGAAAATTCTCCCATCACAAGAAAAAGATTTAACAAAACATTGCCAAGAATTTATCACCTAGATGATAGTTTTGGGTGCAGGCCTGGGAACAGAATGGTTTGTAAGCCACAAACCCTAGGCAAGGTTTTCCTTGTTCCTGGCAGGGAGCAAATCTTACTGATGGGTCCTGTCTCCCCAGAAAAACACTGAAATATCACTTTTACCCACTGGCTGTTTGTTTGAAAACAAGTTATCCTTTACCTGTTTTACTTATTCCTTTTTCCCTGAATTCCAGGTTTGGATCCTATGTGTCACTGAGGATTCTGAGCTTGGATGCAGAGTTCAAGATTTATTTTTCTGGGAAGCAGAACTGAGACCCCTCCTGAGGTCCCTGACTTAACCAGCCCCAGTGAGGGTAGATCCCTTTAGCTCCTGCCATGCTCAGCTCTGATGTGGTGGCTCAGCCAGTTGTGAGGCAGAGCAGAGGTGGAGATTTAACTCACAGGATCCTCTTCCAAGAAGGGAGGAAGGATGGGAAACTTGTGTGTTTAGGGCACACCTTTAGGCAAGAAGTCCCGTGAAGGCCCCACCTGGCTTCTTCTTTTCTTTTTTCTTCCCTTTCCTGGAGTCCAACTCAGAGTTTCTCTTCTCTCCAGTAGCTGCAGGTAATATTAATGTGAGCCAGCAAGGAAAATCAAAGGTGAACAGCACTAAAGACTGCAGCAACCTACTTAATTCCCCCACTATTAAAGAAAAATATGTGCCTGCCCTAATTATTTTTTTTTAATGCTGCTTTAATGCTCCCTAGTTTCCCCTGCAGGGAAGATGGGTTTAAATCTGTGGAGGAAGTACAGGATATCTGTCTCACCTATGTAGCTGCTTTTGGTGGCAGAATCTTTTCTTTGTTGCCTTTAATTCAGTTCTAGCTGAATTTCTCCCATCAAATTAATTTTGACAGAGCAGCAAAGATGTGAATGAAAACTGAGTGAATTCCACTGCACAGAGCAGAGTTTGGAGAGAGGATTATTCCCCTGTTTCAGTTTATAGTGATGTGCACATCTGGTAGATAGAGAAGAGTAATGACACAGAGAAGCAGCACTAATAGAAAGTTTCACTATTAAAGTCTTTGACAAAGAGGATTTATTCAGTAAATGACACATATATTACTACCTTCACAGGGCAGTGGAGAAACAGAGACAGGAGAAGTCACTGAATTTTCTAAATCTCCAACTTAAAACATGGGCAAACATTTTGGGTTTTCCTGAAATGAACCAAGCAGATCCCTTTCTTCCTTGCTAATACTCAAAACAGTTTTTTTCCCAATCCACCCTGAATTAATAAACTTTATGTAGAAAAATCCCCAAACTTTTAAAGGTTATATTTAGTCTTCAAATTCACAGTGGATCATTTAGAACATGCAAGTGTGTTAACACTTTTCCATACTAATAATACTTTTTATTTCCCAGCTGAATTTTGAGCTAAATAGTAATATTGAATAACTTTGGTTATTGCAAGCCTAGAAAGGTGCATAAACTATACACTTAAAGGCTTTATTTAAATCTTCATAGCATTACTTCCAAGAAACAATCTAGGTAAAAATTATCCACTTGGAGTCATTGCTTGAATTCTGTAGAAAAAAATGGTTGAAAAATTCTGTGCCAACCCAACTGTTGCTTCTAAAAACAAGGACATCTTTCAGATTTTTGTGAATAACTGACTTAAAATTTGCCAGTAGTTTTGGTTTGGTTTGTTTTCTTTTGTTTTGTTTTTTTCTTTTGTAGTTGGACTGTTTTTATTTTGTGTTCAAAACGGACAGATGCTTGAGAGAGAGATTAAGTAATCCTAATACTATAGCTCATTTCTTTCTAATATTTTCTGGACAGTATTGTGTCCATAATCCCAGAGTGCTGGATTATTATCTGTGATGGCAGTCTGTGTTGGCACTGACATTTCACTTGGTAGAATTTGAGCACAGGTGAGCTAAAGACTGAGACAATGACATAAAACATAGAAGAGCTATGAACCTTTTAAGTAGGAAATTCATTATTTTTTTTAATTTACATTTTTATTACATTTCTGTCAGACAGAGAAATTAGAAATCAGTGTGTGACAGTCTTCACACTGAGGAACTGGAATAAGCACTGCCAGCAGCTGATGGCATGGGGAGGAAGGATGGAGTAACATTTTTTCAAATACAAAAGCCCTTAATTGTCTTTAATGTGGATGAGCTACAGCAAAGTACAGAGATGTTGAGAAGAAAGGCTTTTCTTCCTCATCAGGTTTTTGGACATCTCACTTCTGGCAACATTCTCACTTTCAGTGATTTTTTTCTTTTTTGTACTTCATCCTGCCCAATTTTTTCATATGACAAGTGTTCCTTTGATTCTCTACATTGGATTTCACTTTAGGTAATTTATTCAGGTACTCAGCATCATTTCCCCTTTATTCTTTTCAGCCTACCATCAATAAACCTAATCAATTTCTCACTGTCCCTACTGTTAGTATATGTCCCTCAAACTTGTGTGGATGGTCATTCCTTGACATTTTAGTCTCCTCTTTGTCATTGTTTAAAGCTGCTGTGAAGGGACTGGTTATTCATTCCCTACCAAGTCAATACTTTAATCATCTTTGCTGCAATTGTATGAATTCCATAAAGTTTGTCTCTATCCTTTTTGCTCAGTCTGAATTCAGCAACAGAGATGAGATTGTTCTAAAATTGCAGGGATAAGAGGTGGAGGGCTGTTTGGTATGCCAACACTGTGCAGTGTTCTGTCACCATTAAGAAAATATGCATGAAGACAGAACATCATTCACTTTTAATGTTTCCATGATAGTTTTTTTGGCCATAAGCTGAAGGTGGATTTAATCAATGTGTATCAATTCCTTTCAATTTTATGGTCTTGATATCCCACAGTCCTACATGCTCTGCTGTGTAAGAATAAAGTGAACTTATATTGGCTGGGATATCTCCCTGGGGTCTTTCTTTATGTATTCTCATCAGTGTATAGGGAATACATCCCACAAAAAACCTGAAGGTGGTAGAGCTGACTTGTACCCTGTCACCTTTCTGCTGTGACCATGAGGTACAAACACTGCTGAAGCATGCATGAGAGTTGGAGCTGAATTCTTTCAGGTCATCCTTAGGTGGTGTTAGGTCAGCTGAAATGTGAATAGTCTTTTAGCTTCTACAAAGGCTCAAAAGGTGGGCACCCAGCTGAAGGATTTCTATGTCCATCCTTATAGGAGCTAGATTAGTTCTGGCACCTCCAAATTCTGCCCTGGTACCACATCTCTTGTGTATCTTGTCCATGGCAGTGAACAGATGACTGCAGAGTCCAAGGACCTGTAGCTGTCCTAACTGCACAGATTTACAGAGCTCTGAAGGCATTTGCACAGAAAAATAAGTAATACATGATTTTTTCCTGCTAGAAATATGCATGGTGGGAAGCACCTGGAGCTGCTCAGCTGACTGGGGCTGTGTGTTCTTGCTATGCTCCCTGCTAGTCCATCCCTTCACAACAGGGGCTCAGTTCTGGTCTGGCTGGAAGAGATCAGTGCTCTTTCCCCTCTTGTTCTTCCCCAGGGTGGACTTAAGTCATGGTGGGGTGGAGGAGCTACTTTCACATTATGCAAATAGTAGTGGAGCCCTTTCTCAGCTGCCCCTTCCCAAATCACAGAGGGTTGACATGCATTTCACTGTACATTATCTTCCCTTATTTTTCACAGGACAGAAGGGAATTATGAGCTTGGTTCACCTTCTTTTCTGGGCTGTTATTGAACTAATACCTTCATCATGAGGTTATTGCCTGTAATGTAAGGACAGCCCCTGGCCCACTGGGAGTGTCTGTACAGCAAGGTGAAATGTGAGACACTGTGTTACAACCCACAAAGCCCCAGATTAGAATTAGGAGCAAATTCTGCAGCCTAGACACTGACATTTCCCTCTGATGCAAATGAGTTTGGTTATCTAAGGATGCACAGGGCTGGATACTGAAAGTGTTACTAGTAACTAAGGAAACATTTTTTACAATACTTACTTTCTACAGGGAGTTTTCCTTTGAGCCATGTGAACGTTTTGAAGTGTTACCCAGTGCTCAGAGGAGTAAAACCAGATGTCTGAACACTAAGTTAAGATGGTTTAATAATTCTTCATATCCCCTGAGCTGGAATACCACACTAAATAAATGATCTTTTATTCCTTTAATCTCTTCTGGCAAGGAGGACCAAAAGGAGTTGCATTTATTTGGGATACTGTGACCATCACAGACACCATCAACTCTTTTAGCAGTGCAGGTGGAAGGGGTGGAGTGCACACAATGAACTGATGATTTTTAGTGGTCCCTCTGGACTATGATTACAACAGATGGGCAGGCAAAAGAGATGCTGACTGAAGTGCATCTGCCTCAGAGAGGGAGGGATCTTTAGGCACGTTTCAAAAGCTCCTAGTTCCTGTTTCAAAAACTGAATTGGCAATCCACCATTGCTTGCAACAGAGACCCTGATACAGATCTTACATGTAGGTCTGAAATTCTGGACTTTTTTGAGCAGTGCCTTGATTTATATCAATAAGAGAAAAATGAGAAGAAAACAAAAATCAAACCGAGCAAAACATAGAGAACTTGACTATGTGTTTTAAATTCTTTTCTCCATCTAGTTGTCTATCAAAATGATTCAGACGCTGGATTTAATTTTTCTGAGTATTGGAACATATTAGATGAACTGGATGTCACTGCCTCTAAAGAAGATTTGTAATTCAATGTTTGATGAGATTTTTGTTGAGTCTCTGCTGCCAACCAGCCATTTTACCATGAGAAATAACTACCCTTATTAATGATGTACTAGGTTAGAGGTTACATCTAGTTGATGTCAGAGGAGTCTTTATTGGGATATAAATGGGGCATTTGCTTTTGAGCCTTGAAATCATCACATATAACCCTGTAGGTCTGTGAACAGTAACAGTGACATTTCCTCTGGTCCTGGAGTTCAGCTTCTGCGGGTGCCTGGAACTGACTATTTCTGACTAAGCTCAGCTGTGGTTCCCAGGGGAGACAAATGTGTGTTGAAACCCCCAGAGGCAGCTGCTGATGTGTTCAGACCATGCCTTTTGCAGGTTAATAGCCTTGCATTGCTGAAAGAGGCTCAGTGACTAAGGGAGTCCGTGTTTACCACATAATAACCTATTTCACGTATTTTATAATAGTATTTGGTAATAAATAATATATAATAATAGGTGGTTAGAAGCTGAGCCAAGAAATGGGAGCTTTGGATCTAATGTTTCCTTCAGCCTGAATAGCCTCAGTCATGCTTGGATATCTGTCTTGGTTACAGGTCTTACAGTGTTCTGAAGGGTTTGATTTCAGTGCAGAAGCTAAGGATACAGAAACACCATTGTCATAATCTGTTTTTTATTGATGATAACACTATAATATCTTCTTTTTCTTCCCCTGCTGTCCTGACTACAGATTCATGCATTCTATCTACTTATCTTTCATCATTTTTGTCTTGATAATTTTATTGCATGATATGAATGCTTCATATGTCCCATAAAAGCAAACAGGGAAGGGTAATCCTTTGACCTTTCAACATTCTTTGGTGTAATTTACTGGCGATTCCTCTCCTCCCTGAGGCATGGCCCTGAAATCCTATGATAAAAATGGACAGCCAATCCAAATAGAAAACACTGAAAAGGTTAAAGCTTTGATTATGTTAGTCTATAAATGTTCATAGTCTTTTTTTCTTTTCTGCCAGAAAGAAAATGAGAGCTGAAAATGGCAATGGATGAATCATGCTCATTACAGAATCCGGAAATGATATTGGTTCAACCCGTTCCTGTTAATGCTGAAAGAATATAATCTTGAGCCCTCTCATTTTATGTCACTGCAACCCACCTTATCCTCTTAAATGAATGCATGCATCCATTTAATTAACCTGGTGAGATACTGAGATATAAATCTTTTAAATGCTTCTCATGCAATTCATCTTGACAGCTGTCGTAGTAATAGCATCTTTAATGCCATATTCTTTATTTTCTCATGTATTGAAATTCCTGGTATTATTTTGAGCACAGTGATAGGTTTGCTGGATTTAAGCCCTTAATCTTAACTTGTTTAAATCCTCAGAGCAGTGCAATAGAAAGCTTTACTGGTTGTTTAGTTTGCTGAATAAATGAAAGATTACTTTGCATGAAGAAAGCGTAAATACGTTTTGCAAACTGTGGCTGAAACGTGGTGGAATTTGGAGCTGGCATGCTTTCTTTCAAATGTTTCTAGAACATGCTATTCAGTCTCTTCTTTGCTGCAAGCGATCACCAGTCAAAAATTGCATGAGACCATCCTATGTGCTCTACTGATTCCCTTCTGGGGGACGGAGTAAGGGCAGGAGAGATCATTTGGCTCTGAAATGAGTCCACCCTTTGTAGACTGCCATGTGTCAATGTAATTGTATTTCATTAAAATGACAAAAAAACCCAAAGAATCTTGGAATAGTTAGGAGATCATCTAGTCCAACACCCTGCCAAGGAAGGATGAAAGATGATGTCTAGCTCTGGCCCTTCCCACACTTCTTTGGGGGGCTACTTTGTCATGGCCTGGTATATGATGGGCAGGTAGTGGTAGGACAAGGGGAATGATTTCAAACTAAAAGAAGAGAGATTTGGGTTAGGTGTTAGAAATCCTTAGAGGGTGGTGGATAAGTTGTGGATGTCCCATTCCTGACAGTGTTTGAGGCCAGGTTGGATGGGGCTTGAAGCAGCTTGGGTGGCATCCCTACACATGGTGTGGGGGTCAGAACAAGATGATCTTTAAGGTCCATTTCAACCCAAACCATTCTGCGATTCTATGACTGCTGGAAAGTTTTCAGTCAGAACTATAAGACTACTGGATTAGGGAGTGTTTTGGGTCACAAAATAACTTACAGGGCACAGTTGACTCTGAGCACTGCCTGTACAGTTCCTATAAACTTTTTAAGAGTTTAAGAGACTGTAAGATATTTGAGGTGTATGAAAATTAATTATTTCACAGCAAAAAACAAACAAACAAAAAACCCCACAAAGAACTGAAAAAGAATATTATTCTGCCCAGATATTTCAGAACTACTTGATGAATTTTTTAATACAACATTCCAAAGCCAGTCAATATCTAGGTATATAGGCAGAATGGTACAGCAGTGCTTGTTTGCTGTCTTGTAATTCCCATAATATTTTACTCATCTAAGCATTTTAGCTTCCTGCATTGGAATTTTTCTAATTAAATTAACTCATTAATGCTGGCACATGGCACATTCTCCTTCCCTGTCTGCAAAAATGCAGCTTGTTAATCTAAATAGAAACCTAATCCACTGGGTGTGAGTGCATGACATGTACATTAGTGCTAATGAACTGCTGACCAGCCTCAGCAAATACCTGGCAGTATTTGGCATTAGGCAGGGCCTGCCCACAGTGCTGCTGTGAAATACACTGGGCACAACAAAAGGCATTTAGCTAAGTGTCAGGTTGCAGAAGTGCTGATGTTGCTTCAGTTTTCTATTTCCCAAGAATTGAATTTTGAAACACCAACTCAAAGGAGAATTTAGGAATTATTTTTCTGCTTTGTCACTTAAAGTTGTGACCAAGTTAAATACCACGGTGGGGACAGATAAGGGTGTGGAAATGAAACCATGTTCACAGTTGCCTTTTAATGACTAGGCAGAATGGTTTGAATACTCTGCTATTAGAGGAAGAAAAAAACTGACACCCTCCCCCCCCCCCCGCAAAAAAAAATACAAAAAAAACCCCCAAGGGAAATAATCAAATTCACTAGTATAAACCTAATATATTTTTACTGGCCTATGCCTAGCAAGATAAATGTAGTGATTTTATAGAGCTGGACATTGATCTGTTAAACAAACATCAACTCTAATTCTGGAATCTTATTTTTTCCTCCCAGTTCTGGGAGGCCCTGATAAACTATACTGACTATACCTTCCCTGCAAAGACCACAACAAACACCAGTGTATGCACATTGATGTTAACACCAGAGGTGGCAAAAGAAACCCAGGTGCAAAATGACAGACTCAATTCAATTAGGTTACTAGGAAACTGAATCACTCCATAGATTGGTAATGAGATATAAAATCTTTCACCTTTCGGTTACCTGTTCATTCTAACATTTGCTCTGATGGCAATCTTTACTTTCTCATTGCTGCTTCCTGACCTATGCCAGTAATATTATCCTCTTTGCTGAGGGATAATACCAGTTCTGGTTGTTTTCTCTCAGTCTTAAAGTCTGGCTATCAAGCAAGCAGGGCTAACAGAGTAGAAAAAGCATTTAAAAATGATCACTGTATAACTCTGGCCTCATTCTGTTACCCAACAGTTAGATTTCCACAAACCACAAATCCTCTCCTCTTGTTAACACCTGAGAAAGACAAGCTGGCTGCTGAGAGGGAATACCTTGCTGCCCCAGGGGTGTTTTGCCTTTTGGCAGCATTAAGTTGTGCAAAGCCAAGAGTGGGGAGGCTGCATTGTATCTACCCTGAATTTAAACAAAAGGGTGCTGGTTTGCAGAGATGTCATTTTTGTCATGTGTCATAACTGTTAAATTTATGTTTGTAAGAGAAAAATAAATACAGTCCCTTTCCAGTTACCAAACAGATATACTACATGCTAGTTCCCAGCTGGCATATGTTGGCATAACTCTGTTGAAATGTGACTGCAGTTTCAAACTGCCCGAAAATATCTTGGATGCTTATCCGAGGAATATGATGTTGTACATTTTCATCAGCTAAAGCAATATGCATCAATCATCCTTTGTTACTACTAGAAATGAAGAGGGTATTATAATCCAAGAAATTTCTCTCATAGATTCTAGAGAGTGCTTTTCTGTGTTAATCACACTGTTTCTCCAGGGCATACTTTTCAAGCCATCTCCTGAAATAATGAACATTCTTGTACTGAGTACTAACAATACTGCACTTTAGGATATATATCAAGCTGATGCCTCTGGCTTGCTGGCTTCCTGAGCAGTGGGGGCAATTCCCTATTGAAGCAAGATCACACTTGGGTCTTCTTCTGAGAGTTTTTTCTGTGTCCAAAACCTTGAGCCCTGAGCTCAGTGCAAACACTGGGCACACATCTGGGACCTGCATTCTCTTAGCCTGATCCTCATACGCTTCTTGGGGATGCAGCCTTCATCCCTGAGTGCTCTAAACCAAGTGCCTGCTCCCATATGCTGAACATAGATGAACTTCCCCTTAGGGAAGAGTCCTACAGCAGAAACACTTCCTGCAGCACAAAGAACTGGAAGATGAGCCCCCAAAGATTCAGGAATATACACGTCTGAGTGCAGTATGAGTGAAGACACCATAAATCAGATGTGACTTTGAAATAGTTCACAGTTCCACCAAGTTAAATGTGACCATCAGCGTCTGAGTGCTGGTCACTGGGGTCTTTGCTGTAAACATATTGACAAGCAAATTGGTCAGGGAAGACAGGTAAATTTCTACAGTCTGTTCTCTTGCTAGTACAAAAAGAGTATTTCTGATGTTTGGGCAAACTGGTTCTCAGCACTTTGGCATTCCAAGATTGTTCCATCTGGACAGCTGTTCTCTTCTGCTGAGCTTCCCAGTGGACGTGTTAGCTCCATTTAGAGCTTGTGTTAGTCTTTTGTTTGGTCTCAGAGGAAGAGAGATTTACTTGGGAGGGCCATTTTTTTCTTTGTGACAAGCAGTATGATGCACAAAAATGACCATTCCAAGATGGAAACTTGTTCTGTTTTTCCTAAGTGCATCACTCTGCTGATCATTTTTCTTTAAAGGCCTCCTGAGATGGGTACTTTGAGGCATCAACATATGTTGGTACAGGTGATATATTGTATTATCTTGTCTGATAATTACCTGTGATTCAAAACGTTGTGTGCGTAGCCTTAGGTGGTTAACTCTTCAGAGAGATAGATGTGTGACAGCCTGCTGAAGGTAATGTGCAGAGCTGGGAGCTCCCATGGTGTGTGTGGGGGAAGCAGTGGAGACAGCAGGTCTGGAGCTGCTGCACCAGTACATGAGTAGGTCCTTGTGCTGTGCTAGTTATGGCTACAGTAACTAGCACTTCAAGTGCCCAGGGCAACCTATTAACTATAGGAATAATTTTTATAATCCTTCCTGCTTTTACTTCTGAACTAGAATTTGGGGTGGCTCCACCAAATACCTGCAGACAGAAACTTCAGGCACTTAACTCATACTAAGTACTTGACCTTCCATGGGGATTACTGGCTCCAGCTGTAGCTCTCACTAGCTCACTCCTGAGTGCTTCTGTGCTCAGCAAAGTCTCCCTTGGTGGAAGTCATGCTCTTCAGGCATGATGCATGCGCAGGAGAATGACATAATGATTACATAAGGTTGTTTGCTAATTTCTGGCCTAATCACACAAACTGTGTAATACATTGTTGTTGTGTTTGTTTAAATCTATTGCAGTGTTTCTTTTGCTCGCTAATAAGGAAACAATAGGAATTATGTGATGTCACACCATTGAGATTCCTTATTAGCTGAATTAAATAGCATGTGTCATTTTAGGATTGGAGCTACAAAAAAAGCAAGCAAGGGCTCATAAGTAAACCTGAAGAAAACCCCAAAAGGCTGCAATAAGCATGGTGAAGTAGCAGATTTTCTTACTTTTGTAGGCACATGTTCTCATTGCATGTGTTCCTTAGATGAATATATAGAGTAGTTAACTTTTATCTGTTTGGGAGAAAATGCCCTGAATTCCAGTCTTGCATGAGCATAAACCAGAAGTACAAAAGAAGTGTAGGAACCACCAGGTGCTGTTCAATAGAGGGCTGGATTCAGCACTGCATGGTTTGGTAGCTGGAGCACCCAGGGCTTCCCCACAGGAAGTGCTTTAAAACAGCAGTCCCAGTGTGATGCCCATGCTGTTCCCAATGATCCCAGTGTGCCTCTGGGAGCGCTCTGGATTCCAGCTGGCTTCAGCAGCTGGGCCTGGGGCATCCTGCTCTCCTTGCAGGCAGCCTGTGCTTGGCCCACGTTCAGGCTCCCGTGTGCCCTCATGGCAGAGCATTTGGGGTCAGCTTGAGGGACGAGCTGTGAAGGTTTTATCCGCTTGATATCCCCACCGCGACAGATGGGATCGTTCACAGGTGCGTGAGTCTATCCACAGGCATGCAAATGTGTCTGGAGGGCATGTGTGAGGCTGCTTTTGGGAATGCCAGCTGTGCTACCCTGCAGCAGAGGTATCTGTGCATCACCTGGCTGTGTGTGACCCAAGGTGATGCTCACAACAAGCACAAAGGATCAGAAACACACACATCTTCTCTTCCAAGTCTCGTTTTTCAGTCAATGGGACTGTGATACAGTAAATAGAATCACTATGAGATGCAAGAGAAAACTTCTGTGCATGGTTCTCTATAAGTATATCTGCCTGCCTTAATTTAGGCTAGATTCTGATTTATGTTATCATTTTACTACTTCTGTACATCCCAAATAAATTCATTATATTTGCCCATATTCCTGTATCACAAACAGTACATATCTTGAAATACAAGCTGAAACTTTCACATAGTAACAAGAACATTTAGGAAGAGAACTGGTAGTTATTACTTGTAAGCTGTGGCTTGGCTTTAGTAGAAACCACTGGCCAGGAATTACCAAACCCTACAAAACTGGAAAGATTAATTCCCTCTGTGGTAGCTTTATGGGCTGTTCCCTGGCTGTTCTGTACAGGCAGTGGGATGGTCTGATTACTACAGCGGAGTCTTTGACCTTAAAAACGTAAGGAAAGTGCTGAGGGCATTTCTCTCTCGTTAAGGATAATGGGAGTTGAAAGCTTTTAGAACTCTTCAGGATTAGGTCCAAAATTTGTACATCCCAGTAGCAGCACAGATGTGCCAAGAAGCAGGGCTTACTGAGGAGTGCAATTAATGTGAAACAAACTGCTTCCCTCCCCCTGCCCAGCCTCAGGTAATTCATTGGCTCTGCGAATTCAGCTCCCTGCCCAGTTCAAAAGACTATGGAAACATGGGTGTAATGCTAAAGGCAGTTGTAGCAGATTTTTTTTTTTCCCTTCTGCCTTTGAGAAGCGACCCAAACATATTGGTAATATTTCTGTTTGGATAGTTTAGATTTTTTGCCACAGAACATTTATTCCTGGAACACAGCCTACTAGAAACACAAAGTTATTAGCTGTTGGGTTATTACAAAGTTAATGATGAAAGACAGTAACAGTTTAGTAGGGTATTGAAATAAGCATTTAAATATTTTAATTTTTTTTTCTTCCAGTGATGCTGAAAGCAGCCTGACATTTCTAGTCCATCAAAAGGAAAACAAATAGCTGCAGCTATGGAGAAAAAAAGACAGCTACAGAAAAGGGAATTTGGGAAAAGACTTTCTCTGGACAGCAGTCTTGTGGTAAGAGTGAATATTTGCTGCATTTACTGAATATATCTTGTCATAAAAATATAATATTAAGAGACAATACTCACAATTACATGTATTTTAAAGGTGTTTATCGCTTCATCACAATATCACAACATTTTGTGATTATTCAGATTCTCCAACAAAAAGTATTGGAGCAATTTGATGACATCCTAGGTAGAAACTTGTCATCATTTAGAAACATGTCCCTGAATTCACTGAATTTGCACAAGGAAGGAATCCAGACAATTATAATGGATTTTTTATTAAAATACTAGTCAGATTCTGTGGGATCATCCTGTGTTGCTTCATACTTAGTATATGAGGGCTGTAAGTGCTGAGGTCCTCTGTCAGAAATGTTTATCAGGATATCAGCACAAATGTGTTCACCATAGCAAATCTATAAACTACTCTAAAATCTACTGAAAGAGAAGCATAAATGCCATAGGCTGTCAAACATTTGCTTTTGCTTTACCTAGGATTTAAATTCATTGGAGATTGTATTCTAGATTTATTTTTTAGTTAATATTTTCAAAGGATGACTGAGACAAACAAGGAGTTTTTAGAGCTGTATGCTGAAAATGCTCATAGATGCCAGAAAATGCTCATAGATGTGGAAGAGTTGTGTATGAAGATAAAAGTGCCCATGTCAGGTATTTAGCATGATCTGCAAATACTGAAACAGGCAAAGCTGAGCTGTGCCTTCTCTTTGACACTCATAGAGGTGGTGACTGTGGGACCCCAAAGCCCTTTTGCCTGCAATGCCACACCTGTGCTAACCCCATTACCTGAATTTTACACTGTATTACAACTAAGTTGTTTCCTTCATCTTATGCTAAAATTGTGGCTTGAGATTTTTATCCCCACAAAGTATAAAGCCCACTGACATGCTAATAGCAGTGAGCATAGACTCAGCAGGTTTCAGTCTATCCACTGATGCTCTTCAATCACCTGCTCTGTTCTTTATTGGGGTCAGCAGAGCAGTCCCACCTTCCCAGGTTTCCACCCCTTTAAGGGCTCTGCTCCTCTCCCTCAGGCCTCAGCTACAAGGCACATCTCAGGTAATGTAAGGTGGCTACTGAAGAAATGTGCAGAGAATGTTTAAAAAGGGCTCTGCCCTTTTCTTGGCACCATTTCTTATGCTGATGAATTACATCCCTTTTTTCAGAAAAATATAATTAATTGGAGAGAAATAAAAGTAGTGAAGAATAGTGAATTCTCTGAGCTGCTCAGGACCCTAAGGAAGAGCTGTTTAAGCTGCCCCTGTTCAGGCCATGCAGCTCAGGGCTCTGATACTGAGACGTGACTGTTTTCAGGTTGTTCAGCCTGCAACAAAAGCTCGGCTTGCATGCACTCAGCAGGTCAGGTCGTGCTCCCAGCACTTTAAAACTCTTTCTAGCTTGTGGGCAGAGAAAGGAGGTTTGGTATGAAGTCACAACATTATATAATACACCTGGAGACAGACAAAATCTGAAAGGTTTTGTAGGCTCAGAAGTCTGTTTAGTCCCAGGGCCTAAACATCTGTTATTGGTTCTAGGCACACACAGCCCCAAGACAGACTCCAGCCTAAATCCTGCAGCTAAAATGTACTGCTGTGATCCAAACAATCTCCACAGACTGTCAATATTTATCTGGAGAAAAGAATTCTCATAGAAAATGGGTACTGAAAGCTAAGGGAAATGCTAGCAGTTGTGAATTTTGCATAAAGACATTGCTTAGTGTACTATTCTCCCCTAAATGTTCTCACTGATTTAATGGACCAGATTTAGCTTTACTAAATGTATTAAGATAGAAACTTTCATTTCTCTGAGGTGACTGTAATGTGCTGTGTGGATGGCAACAAGGAACCAGATATTTCTGGCTTCCAGTCCCACCTAGTGGAAATTTGGATTTCATTTATAGCCAAGGTAGGGGACTATGTCTAGTTCTTACCCTTCGCTGTGAGTACGAGGAGAGTAGAGAGAGACATTTGTCAATGACATGGGAAATACTGTGTGTGTGGCACCATCCAAACTGCTTTGTGGTATAATCAATGCTATGTGCATGGTGAAGCACCCATAAGGACTTCATTGGAGGAGAAACACAAACTGTGGCTGTATGGGATGGTGATACTCTCTCCCTGCCCTTCAGGAAGGGGTAAGTAGGGTGGGAGGTTGCACACAGCTGAAATCAGTCTTCAAGCACTGGCTTGAGGTCAGTGAATTAGTGCCAATGTGTGGCAGCTGAAGTTCTGTGGCTGATTTACCCATATTGGTGTGAAAGTGTTGAAGGAAATGTGTTGAGGGAAAGAAATATTGCAATACTTCAAAATTTTGTACATCTAAACCCATCAGGCTGTCATCATCATTGTAAAGCAGTATCTTTGCCTACAGGTGGCATTTACAGGTTGTGTCACCTGTTGAGTTTCAGGGCACACATCCATTTGCTGTACTGGGGTGTTACAGGTCTGTGTCTGTGAAGCTTTTCATTGAGTAGAACATGTGTAACTATATCCATACATTTAAGTAGAAACTTTTGAGTCCTACTTTTGAGTCGCCTACTCCCAGCTATTATTTCATAACAAATTGGAAGAGACATTCTGAGACTCAAGTGCCTTCAGCAGCCTGTAGTAAATCACATGGCTGCCTTGTGACTCCATGAAATTGAATCAAGAAAGGCAAAGCCCCTTGTTTTCCCCAAATTCTTGTTCTAGCATACCTCCTCTCAATTGTTGCCTCCATGTATGTTGCCTCCTCTGTCTTTTTTACCCTGGTATCATCACATTCTGTTTGAGCATTGTGCTTTAGTCCAGTCCTCTGCTCATCCAAGTTCTTGGGTCTCTCTTGTCCTCTCTCTTCCCAGATGTTATGTGTTTAACCTCTCTGGCATTCAGGGTTGGACACTCTGCTTGGGAAATCTGGCCTTGATTCTCTCAAATCCAGCTTCTCCTTGTTTGGTGGAGAGTTTAAGCATTATCATATCTCAGAAAGAATTCTAACTTCTGGGTGTTTAAAGAAAATATGGTTTTGCTTTTGCGCTCTGGACCATGAGATACAAATAGGCGTTTCTGATAACATTCCTTACCCTGCCTGGCTCTGCTGCTTTTCCCATCTGCATCAGATTGTAATCTTCTGGAATGTTTTTTTCCATGATTTAATCTACAAGTATTGCATAGTGATGTTAAAAAAACCAAAAAAGGTCCTCTTGCTTCCTCCACTCTTAGACTCTGAATATAGAATCTGTGAAGGTATTTGATGGAAGAGTGAGAAGAAGAAAGAGGTATTTTGAACAAAAGACATTCTCTCTCCTTAGGAGATGGATCTGGGCCTTCAAAATCTGACCATAAATTCCATCAGTGTTTTGTATTCAGGCCTTCCCATCAAACAATGAGTTTCAGGCTTCAGATAAGAAGGATCCATGTTAGGGACATCCTTCAAACAGGGAACAATTCCATAGCTATTAAACCACTCTTCCTTACACCACAGGCACAGTAACTACTTTTGGATCACTCAGATAAGCAGGGGTTCAGTTTTATTTCCTGTACTACTCTACCACTCACAGGTGGTGTCTTGGGGAAATAAGCTTTACAATGAGAGCAAATAAACATTTTAAAATTAAAAAAACATAAGTGCACAAATATGTTCATAAAAAGTCTTTCATAGGGCATAGTTTTTTTAGTGAGTGATAATTAATATTTTCCTGTAAGTTAGTGGTTTGAAACCATGGAGTTTAACAAGCTCCAGAACCCTACCACTGTAAAGAAAAGCCAGAGGAATTGCTACTACTGCTGCCCAGGTCTAAGGGACATCTTGCTGTTAGCTTCAATTAAATTAGATCTCTATCATAATATCACAGGTGATATTCCAGAAATCTCCAGTTTAGCCAATGGCTGTTACTTGCTCTGTAGGTTTCCAATATTGGCACCATGCTGAAGATTTGTTATACACTCACTTATTTACATTTGCAGGCAAAGCAGGTAAGCCTGCAGTGACATTGATGTTTTATGGCTTCGTATTCAGGTGAAACAGTTAGAAAATATTAACTTCATAACAATTCTCACAGGTAATCCTATGAGATCAGTTATAGAAAATAATATCTTTGTAATTTCTGCCTGGCATTTAAAACCCAAAACATACCACCCAAGGAGGCTATACCTTTTACAGTTTCAATATAGTTTTATACTACCTTATTGTCTCATCTGTTATACAAGTAATGCTACTGTATTTTGAGTTTATAAAGTTTTCTTCTTCAAATTGATTCCAATCAAAACACCACAACTCTAAAAATTGAATTGGCTTGAGAAAGGAGAACTAAAGATTGAATCTTTTTTGTTTTAAATAACAGATCTGCATTTGTCATGTTTTTATGACATTTGTAAGGATATTTTATTGTATATGTGGTTATAAGATGATAAGATAAACAACAGTTGAAGAATAAGGTGGAACTCTGTGTCCTTCTGGTTTGCTGTGTGAGAAATCAAGACCAAAGTCTTTGCTGTTATTGCCACAGTACTTCTGTTTAGCATGAAAACAAACTGCAAAATTCAGAATATCGAAGGAGTGCATGTGTTTGGAATATGTTGCTTGGCTGTCATGTAACACCCATGTCAGATTGTTTTCTGCTTAAAGAGAAACAGTTCTCTCTGAAGAACATTTTGCTTTGTGTGCCTTAAATCCTTAAATCCTTTAAGTTTGGTTAAATAGAACAGCTTAACAAAGAGTAAGAGTGTGAATATTTCATGGGTTTGATTTTTTCACAAATAATATTTTTCCAGTTGAATCTTGCATTTAAGCATAACTAGCTGAAAATAACTGGTGAAAGAAACTAGATAAAAACAGGAAGGAAAGGGATTTTTCTGTGTCCTTTATTCATTTCAGGTTGGAATATACAAAAAAAAAAAAACTAATACGAAAATGTAATGTACTTTTATAGAATTTAGGCACCTATTTTTTTAATATGGGTAAAATGAAGACATATGAGAAGATTTCTTTGTTAATATTTGCAATTTATTATTTGGTATTTGAGGGAGGCAATGATATTAAAAGGCCTCATGAAAGGATTGATTGTATTTCAGGTTTTCCCTACAAAAGTTCTTAAACAAAAAGAAAAATGGAAAAATCCCAAACCATAAATAGACCCAAAGCCAAGCTTTTAAGTAATTTGTGTGGGATGAGGGGAGTGTTAGAACATATCACTGCCACCAGGGCCACGTTGGCTACTCTATTCACTGGGGTGTTCTTTGAAAATAATAAAAGCCCTATCCTTTGCCTGATCCAAACTGTCCAGTTGCCTCCCAGGCCCTTTTGATCAGGAAAAAGTCAATGTTTCAAGCTGTGCTCTTTATTTATGTGGATAATTCCCAGCCTGACTACACACATGGCTCACCCTTACAGCTGTGGTGGCATTTAGCTGGGGAGATTTGAGAACAGAATATCTTTTTGAAGCAGCCAGCATTTATCAAAGCAGAAGTTTTTGTTTTATTTAAAATGAGGCTTTTGCTTCTGAAAGCAAGTTGTGGTAAAGTGCTTCAGTGGTGGCTGGTGAACTGTGCCCTGCTGCTTTCATTCTGGTCACACGCTCCTGTGGGGCTCTGTAGGATGGGCTTTAATGGCACCACTTTGTTGTAATAAGGGCAGAGTGTAATGTAATGAATTGCTCTGGGGCGTGGGAGGAATACCTTCAGCTGCCTGCAGCTGGATTGGTGGCATGGGCAAAACCACTGAGTTGAATTAGAGGCTGCTGAGAAGTGTGTATGTGTTATCCAGGGCTGGGAGCCAGGAATTCAGGGGTTAAGTCTGACATCTGTCACCTCTAATCAATTCCTAACTCGGTTTAATAAATTTCTAATTCAGTTTTCTCATTAACAAAACTCTGATTCAGTTTTCTTGTCAATAAATTGGGTGTTATAGTAATTTCTTACCTCATAAGTATTCCAGGAATAGTCTGTTATTAGCGTGAGTCTGTGGCTTGCTTTGATATCTTCAGATGAAAGGTGTCACAGAGAACATGACGTTGGAGCAGAGCTGGGAAAACTGCTGCAGCAGCAAGGCAGGAGGGGAACCCTTCATGTCTGGGAATTAAATTCTGGGAATAGCTCTGAGTATTTTTTTTTGCTAGTTGACTGTGACATTCACAGTGTGTCTGACATCACTGTGTGCCATAACATAATCCAGCATTTCAAAATGAAAGGTGGCATTAAAAATATTGCCTTGTCAGATGTCGGCTGGCGCTCTAACTTTTGTAGCCTGAATATTTTTTCCCACCTAAAAGCTGCTGCCAAATTCCTTTGGAGTCTGCAAATACTTTCAGTCCTCTCAAAACTCGGATTTTGATTTGTG
Organism: Molothrus aeneus; assembly: GCF_037042795.1. NCBI lineage: Eukaryota > Metazoa > Chordata > Aves > Passeriformes > Icteridae > Molothrus > Molothrus aeneus. Next base: position 31,899,893 of record NC_089652.1, on the reverse strand, counting down.
TGCTAATTTATAATGCAGAATTTTGTTCAGCTGGGTACACCATCATAGAAAAGCCCTTGCTAAGGGTTGAATCTGGCACTGCAGATTCAGCATAGGAAAATGCACCCAGAATGTGAGCCTCAAACAAATAGTTTTTGGTGTTTTTCAGAGGCAAGGTAAAGCATGCCTAACATCCAGTGCATCCAGGGGGAGAGTAAGTCAAGGAGAACAGTTTAATAAAGGTGACCAGTGTGGAATTTTGAGCTAGAAGACAATACAGGGAAGAACAGCAGTGAAGCACAGGTTGTGTTGCTGCCTGTAGAGGTGAAGGTTTGTACATTCATGAGGAAAACCATAAGATTTGGAATTGACATAAGGGCTCAGTAAACAGAATTCTAAGAAAAATCTATTCATAGCATCATAGAATGGTTTGAGTTGGAAGGGATCATAAAGATCATCTTGTCCTAACCCCTCTGCATCTTCCTCATGGCAAGGATAGTATCACACAATTCTGCAAATCTGCAAATAGATGTCAGTTAGGACATCTATTCCACAGACTGGACAGATGAAGTGCTATCAACCATCTGCATAATTGACAGTCCTGGAATCTGACAGGAACTTTGTAGAAAAAGAAAATCTCAGTGGGGTCCGAGTGTGTAAAAGCTGTCTAAATAGAAGGACAGATTCTGTTGTGCACACCCAGAGCCTTTAGCACCTGGACTTTGAGAAAACTGAGCTATCTATAAATATAGTGCCAAGAGCACAGGCTGCTCTGCATTTGCATTTTTAATAAAGTGAAAATTGAGACAAGAGCTCTGGTGTGTTAGGCAGAAGAAAAGAGCCAACCAAATGGGTCAGTTTACAGCAGAAACTGCTGAGAGGTGAGGAGAAAAGAGAAACCACTGATATGGGATAGCAGTGTTTAGGCTTGGTGTTAGCATACCAGTAATACAAATAATGTGGGGAACTGTGGTCTGCATGGATTTAAGGACATCACTTACCAGCACAGCAGTACATCTCAGGTACTAGGAGTAGAATCTACATCAGCTTGGATAAAGAGCACAGTCACTAGTTACACTAAGAGAGATGGTGGCACTTCCATGTAGCAGTGGTGGAGATGGCTGGATTGGATTGCATTTGCAGAAGAGGGATTTGAAAATGAAGAAGTGTGTAGAGCACTGAACTTCCTGACAGCAGTTGGTTACTGTAAGTCTCATTTCTAAACTCTGGAGCAGCCTGGCAAACCTTACATCAATATTAAGAAACACAGGGGCTGTGAGTTCCAAAGGACTCAATGAACCCAGGGAATGATGTTAGAAGTGCCAGGTCTAACATAGAGAAATGGTTCTGTTAGGTATTAGTGCCACAGAAAGAACTGAAATTTGTTCTTGTGTTGATATGGACAGTGGCCTATTGCTTTGATTACATCTTACACCAATAGAAATCAGTGATCCTTTTCAGGAACTGGAGAGGTGGATAAACAGTGAGCAGTGGAAAGATGTTTGAAGAGAGACTAGAAACAAAAACCTCACAGCCCTGAAAACAAACAGTGCATGGAGCATGTTGTTCCTGAGCAAAACTTCAAATAATATTCCTACTGGAATATACCTCAATGGTTTATTGATCAAAAGCACTGACTCCAACACAGGCAGAAGTGCTCTCTGAGAGAGGAACTGTTTACCATTTGTTGCTGCACATCAAAAGTTACATCAATAGGTGTATAGGGTGACATGGTGACAGCTGAAACAGTACCCACATCCCCAGAGATCATGCTTTGACAAACTGCTGGCTTTTGCTTTCTCATGTCTTTGGCACATAAACTTAAAGTGACAAACACCAGGCTTGAAGGTTAAAATAGAAGCTTTAAAGGAAATTTATGCAGCTGATCTACCCTTGTTCATTGTCACAGAACTGGATGCAAAAGTGAAGGAAAAGTAAGAACAGAGAACAGAAAAGATGGTTTTACTTGGGCCTGCAAATTAGCTGGCAGATGGACTGGGAAAAAAACAGAGGGCAATCATATTCTGTTGCCATCTAAAAAAGCTGGGAAATTGGCCTATGTTGCTGCAGAATCTCAGTAATTTCACTGTCAGACTTTTGACATTAAAGTATTAAATTCTCAACAACTCCTAATAAGCTTTTAAAGACACTGATTTAGCTGCAGAGGAGGAACTAAAAATGAAAATGAAGGAAAAGGCAAGAGATAAATGCATGAATTTTGAGAGTTATTCAAGAATAAAAATTCAGCACGATACAATAGACAATTTGGGTGTTACAAAAAGAAAGGGTGTTAAGTGTTCAAGTTGACAAACTCTGAACTTTGAAACTGAACTTTGTGAATTTTGTGATAATTTATAGTTGCAGATGTCAGGGCTTGGAAGAAAAAAGTTATAGTTTTATCTTGGTGCAGGGGAGACAACTGTGCTGAGACTTGGCTTTGCTCTTTGGGACACATTAAGGAGAAGTCTTGCTGTGGAACTGCTTGCTGGTGGATTGTTATTAGAATGGAACCCCATGTTCTGATTTGGAGGAGTTTGATGATTTGCAGTGTGCACACCAGGCTCTGCTCCCCAGGGTTTTTGGGAGGGGCTGGCAGGTGCCTGCCCTCTGGTCCAGAGCCAGCTCAGCAGCCTCCTCCTGCTGCTGCCTTTATCCCTGAAGCACAGGGCTGCAGGCAGGGGACAGCAGCTCCAGTGCTGTGAGCAGCTCCTGGCTGTGATCTCAGGCTGCTCTGTCCCTTTGCCCTGCCCCACCAATTACAGAGTGGAGCTGTGACAGATGTCAGCCCGGCCCCTGAAGAGGGGAGCTCAGGGAGAGCTTTGGATTCAGGGGGAGTGTGCACCACGCTGGGTGTGTGCCACACAGTGATGTGCCTCATGTGACATGAAGGCTGTGTGTCATCAGCCTGGCCAGGGATAAGCAGCCACCAAGGGAAATGGATGTTCTGAGGACTCTTATCTAGCTCTGGTAAGCTCCCAAAGCAGCAGTGGAATTGGACGCTTTGCCTGCCCAGATGTTAAGAGCAGAAGGCTGCCTGTAACAGGAGATCTGAAGAGATTGGGGTTAACTAAATAGGGATTTTATTGACAAACCTTTTCAAATGCTTCATGCCTTCAGCAATTAAGCAGAACACGTATCCTGAGAAGCACAAGTCTCCTCTGTGTCTCCCAGTTGTCTGATTCAAGTGGAATACAATCCTAGGGAGAAGAGAAAGGAAAAAATTATGCCCTGTGTTGTTTTATTGTGTTGACATAATTCCCTACCCTGCAAGACCAAGAATAAATAGTGAATCTACCTCCTGCTAGGTCAGTTATGGCATCCACTGAAAAGTCCTATTTTGAATATTGTTGCATCCATAGAGGAATCTGCATTTCTTTTCACAGGCTTGTGCGCATGCCAATATACAAAGGGAAGAAAATAAATCTTTGCAAGGAGATATGTAGGCATTTCCAGGTTGTTTTCTTTTACAAGTAGGTATGGCCAACTTTCACTCATGTTCTGAATTTTGCTAATTTTGTCCACTTACAGTGAGTATGAGAAAACCTCAAGTCAAAATTATTGCTCTGAGTTGTTTGCAAACCAGTGTTTCCAGCCTGTGCTAAAAATTGTGAGGCTTTTATATTTTAGTTCCAGCTGGAAAATTCTGGCTTTGTTCATATTTTATTCATATATATACATACACACTTCTCTTTTGTTCTTATATATAAACGCATATATATATATATATATACATACACATATACTTTTGTCCCCTTACTCGTTTAAGTGCATAGCTGTGATAGATGATGCACACTAAAACTGATGATGTACAATGTTTTGCTTCACAAGTTTACAATTTTGATCTTTAGATAAAGTGTGCCTTACTGAAAAATTCAGTTAAATCGCTGTGTGTTTTGCCTTTGTGGAATAAGTGTTTCCTCATTAAAAACCAAGCTGCCAAAGAACAGGCTAAATCTTCCACATGGAAAATGTTCTGCTTCATGCTGTCAAGAGAGCCATGCAAAACTCTGCAGTGTAAATATGTATTTTGCTTGGGACCCCTGGAGGCAGGGATATTTGAGGGTAGGTACCCCGATTCCAGGCATTTTTCTGTTCTGAGGAGTCTGTAGGTGCTTGTTGAGCTCTAATTGCTGGGAATGGCTCTGCTGGCAGCTCATTCCCTCCTCTGCTCCTGCACCTCTGAGCCTGCCTGTGTGCTTTGGCTTGCAGGGCCTTGTGTGACCCAGATAGGAAATGAGCTGGGATCATTGCAAGGCATTTAAAATAATTGGGTATCAACAGCTGGCTTTATGGGAAGCTGACAGTGTAAATCCAGAGAGTTTTTATGATTTCAATGGGTATTTTTCCCAACGTATAAAGCAGATCCAAGTAATTTTGGCTGGGAAACAGTTTCCCAACTTATTTCTATAATGATACCTTAGAGTTTTTCATTATAGTGAAAATCTCTAGTAGGTCTGTAGGGAAAAATTACCTCCACTGTTTCCAGACACCCAATATGTTTTCTCTGTGCTTGAATTTATGAGTTTTGGCAAAGATAACTCACAATATGATCAGGTTTCAGGGCAGTGGTTTCTCGCACTGAATCCCAAACAAAAGTGTAACTGTTCAGAAGGCTCCAATGTGTCTTTGGTGATGTAAAAATACAGGTCATTGCTCTCCAAAATCCTGCCAGTCTGTTTTTTGTCTTAGTTTATTATTTACTACACAGTGTATTGAAAGAGCTTTCTGAAGCACAATTTAATTCTCAACTTCTTTCAAAGTTTTTACAGCATAAATTGCAGTCCTTGTCAAAAAGAGCAAGATATGACTGTTAAAGACACTTATTTTGTTCCTATTGCTTTGTAAGTAGATTCAAATATACCTGTTCATTAGAGATCTTTCCTGGAAGAAAAGTGCTTGAATTAAATGACTGAAAGGTGTAGTGCAGAATTCCTCTTGGTCATTAGACTGGATCAGAACAGGGAAATTTCCCAGGAATTTTCCATCCTGGGAAATTTGTTTCAGTGCTTTGACATTTTGGTCTCAATTAAATTTACATTTTTTTAAAATTTATAAATGTTGAAAATATCTTCTCTTAAACTGAATTTACTTTCTCCCCATCTTTGTTGCATTTTTTATGGCCTTAAATGCACCAAGCTTGAGAGCGCAAACAAGAAGTTTCTGATTCATAGTAAGAATGGGGGTGTGGGTGTGTGCATTGGAGTAATGTGAGTTGTCCCCAGAAATGAAAACTGTTTTGTTATCCCAAAGGAAATCTGCTATTTTTTAAGAATTACATTATCATTGCCCTTCAAAAATTCTGATTTTTCATGTGGAAACTGCAGTCTCCTCTGGAGTGGTCTATAGAAAGTTCCTGAACAGCTTTGCTAAAGCTGTAAAAAATGCTGTTTTTACCTTTAGCCAGCCTATCTGTTGCCTTACTCCACTAGGAAGAAACTTCAGTGCCACTGATTAGAGAGATATCTCAGACAGGAAAGTGCACACTGCACGTATGTTAGGTGATAGAATCTGACATAGCAAGTACTTGCATCTTATCTCATTCATGTCTCTGACATGCCTGGAGCTCTGGAACTCAATGGACTTGTTCTGATGTACATTTATATGAGACAAAAATCAAGCTAATGTCCTCCATTTATTCTGTAGGTATTTCCATTCAAACACTTTTTTAGTTATCAGCTAGTGTGTCCTGCCTGTTTCTCATGCTCTTACTGAGGGTCGGACAGGAGATTTCTCTCATGTTGTGTCTTTGTAGATTGGATTATCTTGTGATACTGAATCATGCTGGTTGTCACTGGCAAAGCAGCAGGTTCCTCCTAGCCCTTTTCCCTGTGTGGTTCTGTTTGATGGGATTCTTATATACTTTCCAACCACTTTGTAATCTCAGTTTCATCTGTGACTTCAAGCTTTCCTTTGAGCACCACATCAACTACGTTGTCAAGGCTTTCTTTTTTTTTTTTCATCTGTATAGGAATCCAGGAAAAGCTCAGGTCTTGCTGTCTCAGCAGGACACAGAGGGTTTGATTTATGTCTGGATAACAGCACAGGTTGAATTATTGCAGTGGCTGGTTCACAGCCTCCTAGATTGGCTGCTACATGGTGTTCTTATGTTTGTGCAAAATTCACTCTATGTCCTAAAGGAGATCCAGTTAAATGTGTCTGAAATCAGCACACCACACCTGTACAAGGCAGTGAATTATGGTGGAATGTGGCATTGTTTAAACCTAAAAGGTTGTAACTGTGCTTCCTTCCCCATATGCCCATATCCTGGACTATCCCAGTGTCTGTGTGAGGTATGAATGGATTAATGAATGTAACACCTCACTGCTGAGGTTGTCTCACAACCCTCCCTCATTGTCCTTGAGGCACTTGGGCACTGCTGGTGTCCAGTGTGGCTGCTTCCCTCTGCTGCAGAAACTCTGATTTCCTTCAGAGTCTGTCCTAAGTGACCGGGGAATTTCCTTTGACAGAAGTTATGATGTTCAAAGGATTTTTTTCTTTTTTGCACTCACCAGTTTTATGATCATAATATTTTGATTTATAATTGCTTAGTTCTGCTGGCTGTTCATTGACTAATGACAGATGTATTACTTTGGGCATTCCAGTTTGGGTACTTTATTTACAGGAATGTTGGAAATCTTGAAACACAGGTCCCATTAAGTTGGACACTGAAAACTTTCAAATATCTTGAGTCACCAGTTCCTTTGAAAATCTTAACCAGTGTGCCTTCACCTGTCCAGAAATCTCATTTACAAAGATATGCTTGACAGGGGGTTGCTAGCTGCAGAAATTCAGCCTTACCTATAAAACTGAAGTAAAGATTCATAATTATGCACAGATCAAAGTATTCTTCATCTGTCAAAACTTTGCTAATGCAGATATAATAATTAAAATTACTTTTCTATCTATAAAGAATAGTTTATATAGCACCAAAATTACAACATCTATTCTTTGAGTACAGAATTAATTTTCTGAAAAGAGCAATTATATTAGTTAATGCATTTAAACATTAAGATTAATTAAAAACAGAATCCTTTAGGTATTTTAGAGATGTGAGATGATTTTAAAAATAGTTTAGAGGAGGAATAGTATTAAAATTTTAAAAAGTTAGGTTTACAGTAAGTACATTTAAATTCTTTTCACGCTGTTTTTTGTAGCTACATGTTTCTTTTTCAGCAGAGATTCTTCTTTCTTCCAAATGGTAATTACATACTCCATATTCTTCCATTTGCATAAAGGAGAGAGAGCACCAGTGCTTTCTTGAAAACTGTTCAGAGTAACTGTTAAATCCTAGGATGGGAGGAGACTGGAAAGATGCTCAGTGTTTATCTGAGTCTCCGCTCCCTGCAGAGGGTGGTCAGGGCAGGTGATCAATTCCAGCACCCCTGGAGCTCACAGTGCTGTAAGGGCAGAGTTAGTGAGGGCATCATGTGTGTCATGGGTCCATCTCATACACAACACCAGCCCTTTCTAAGGAGGCTGCTGTGGCTGACTTCTCTGCCTGTTCCTGACTAGAGGTGTTGCTGATATCTGGGTCAAGGACAGTGTCACTCACTACTCCATCCTGCTGGTCAGGAACAATTTTAGGCCATGGAAAGGGAAGTCTAACAGAGCCTGCAGCTTTCTTACCCTTCTTACTGTGTCCTCAGTGGCACTCAAAGATGTGGGCTTCTCTGAAAAAAGACTTTTACTCCTTTGAGCCTGATTTCAAGATAATACCCTGCGCTGTAATATGTCTCCAAACATAGAGCTTTGGAGATAGGGGTTTCCAGTTTCAGCCCAGAGATGCATATTATCTAAAAGTAGAAGAAAAAAAAATTGCAATTTCATTACAAATAAATAAGGGGAAGCCTTGTAACTCTTGTTTGCCTTGTTTGGACTGTGTGAGTTTGGAATTTCAGGACTGGAGACTGATAGGTACTTTTATCATTGCCTGTAATGCTCATTAAAATACAAAGCACACTTCTTGGGCTTTGAACTTGCTCTTATTTGCATTCATGTACAAACATAGGCAAAATTTTATGAAAATGTCAATCCCTACAGGCAAGATAGGGAACATATAAAGATGTGTTTAGACATAAGCCTGCAGGCACACACAGATGTTTGAGGGATGGTGTGCTGCAGAGTTCCTTCAGTCTGCTGGCTCTGTGGAGGTTAAGAATGGAGATCCAAGAGGCAGCAAAGGTACAAGGGTTGGGGATGTCCAAGAAACCATGAAAATGCCTGAAAATGGTCAGGTAGAAAGGTGATGGGATCAACAGTCTCTACATTGCCCACAGGCAAGAAACAGGAGGAGATGGGACCCACTGTTCAGCACCAGTGTGGCCAGCAGGGATTGTCCTCCTGTACTTGGCACTGGTGGGGCTGCACTTCAAATCCTGTGATCACTTTTGGGCCATGGGCTAAAAGAAAGGTCTTGGGGTGTGCCCTGAGGAAGGGCAATGGAGCAGGTGAAGGGTCTAAAGTACAGCTCCCCAAAATGTTTATAAAGCACTGGAACACGCTGCCCAGGGAAGTGATGGAGTCACCTCTCTTCCCTGGAGGTATTTAAAGGACAAGCAGAAGTGGCATCTGGGGACATGGTGGACTTTGCAGTGCTGGGTGGACAACTGGACTTGGTGATCTTAGAAGTGCTTTCCACCCTAAGGGATTCTTTGACATAATATACATGTATAAAATCCCTTTTAGGGTGCCCCAGGGGCATCAGAAGCAACTGTGAGATCACATGCAACCTGAACCAGTCATTGTTTATTTGGAGAGTGGGTTAAGTGTTATGGTAGGATGAGACATGCAGAAGGAGGGAAGGACCATAAAGTTTAATTCTAACTAGCACACATCTTCTCTTGCTAATGTACATATTACAGAAGAATTTTTCTGTCAGTCTCCTTTTCAAAATTAAGCTTTCAACTTGAAGCTTCAATGTAAAGGAGAAACAAAACCTGATTTTACCCCCATATGCTTCAGAGTAAATCAAGCATCACTTCAAGAAAGTCAGTGAACCAAGCTCTTATGTGATATAAGTTGGCACTGATGATAATCAAGCTATTTCAGTTTATGCTAAGTAAGAATCAGATGTAATTAAGAGCTGAACAGTCAAGTAGGTGTGACTAAAATCAGGTCAACGGACTAGAAACCTGAAATATTTCCTTTTGCTGAAGCTCTGTAAGGACAGCTTTGAGGCATTTCCATGAAGGGCAAAGTGGTGAGGTTTCTACAGATTGATGCTGGTCTGAGTGAAGGCAGGAGCCTGTGAAATTTCTGTATTTTGTGAGTGGAAATCTCATCAGCATATTCTTTTCTCTGGTTTTCATGGATCTCCATCAGAGGAAGAAGTGTCAATAGCTTAGGCACTTAAACCTTTTCAGTGTTTTGAACAGATTGCTTGGTTTGTATAGCAACTTGAGAAATCAAGTGCTCAGTGTGAGTATCCTTCCAATCATCCTAGGGATTCAGTCTGGATTCAAATATCTCATAATCTGTAAGTATTGTAAGTCCTCTCATGTATCAGTCAGCTGAGAGCAAGAATATTTTCATGCCTCAGTTCATGGCTACACCATTCTCATAACAACTTATGGTATCTTATCTAAACATCCCTTCCTCTGATGTATGAGTCAAGAGGATGAGTATCACACAAGATATAAAATGTGTTGTGTTAAAATTCCATTTCCTTGAGGGAAAACTTATACAGAGTGAAAATTACTCATAACCCATTTCTTTAACAACTGTAATATTTAACTAAAACTGAGGAGATTCCCTATAGTTTATTGGAGGAAAGCATTTATTAAATTAATGGTGCTAGGTGAAATCTGCAAAGTTGCTCCCTGATCTTTCTGTCTGCATTGGAAGGACATGCACTTGTTGGATGGTGCTGCTTTTCTTGACCAAAAGCTTGGCCTGACAAAACCATGTTCATGTGCAGTTTGCCAGCAAGGCCTTCTTGGGCTCCTGCAGGGGTAAAGAGAGAGATCTGAGGTGCTCTCACTTCCCTCAGACATCTCCCCTGCAGCAGTTTCACTTGTCCTCAGAGCCTGAGAGTTCCCAGGGTGGAGCTGGGAGCTAAACAGATGTGATGCTTTCATAGAACATCACGTGTTTGCATTGATGGGGGAAGCCTATTCCAAGGCTCAGAGGAATAAAACTCTTTTTGCTTTCTAAAGTTCACTTCAACAAGGCCGAAAAGTAAAGGAATAGTTAACTTCAGACAAGCTGTCTGGAATTGCAGAACTCAAGGCACTGGTGTTGCTTGGTTGCTCAGTTGGTGTTAAATTTTCCCAGATTGGACACAGGATGTGTCAGAGCCATGTGGCAAGGAAGGCAATCAGTTGTGCAGAGGAGATAAGCCATGAGCTGGTGCTCTTTGTGTGTACTTAGGGAATAGCAAGGTATAATGTGTGCTGCATTTCCACCTGCAGTGCTCCTCAGAGCTGCTAATTTCTGTGTGCTTGGTCTGAAGGGTTCCTGAAGAGCCAGGCTGATTTACAGGCAGCCTGGATTTTACACCAGAGAGGGAGTTTGCACAGACTGAAAGAACAAAGCACAAGGCTGTGTTGGATCCACTGAGCACAAACATGCCTCAGTGAATAGCACTCCCTAAGCTTATTTAGCACCATGCACTGCAAAATGCCCTAAACAAAGAACAAATTGCTGCTTTAAAGAGCTTCCAGACATAAGAGTCTGAATCCATATGATACAGTGAATAATCTATGCCAGATAAGCCTTCTAGCTGAAATGTTCAGAAGAAGTTCTTAATTGGAAGGAGCAAGGGGATGTAAGTGGGAGTTATGTGTATATCATTAGGAAGAGAACAAATGTCTCCAGCTTCAACTAATGTTGACTACAATAAATTCAAATAAAAAGGAACAAATTGACACTTGATTTGAAGCCTGAGATGAGTGTTAATTAGAATTTTCTTGATGTACATGTCTTGTTTTATAGTCTCGAGATTACTTAATTGGACACTTTGTGCTTTTTCCTTTTAAGATATGTAAGGTTATTAAAAATTACAGAACAAAACAACAAAAAAATCCCAACCCTAAACAAAATAAAACATCAAATCCCTTTCAAGTCAGATACTGTTAGAATTTGATATTCTGTGACTCTGAATAAGTTTTGACTCACCCTATCAAACATCCCCAGCCTAGCCTGAACTTTTTTCTATTCAAGCATTGCTTTCAGCTCTTCCTTCAAATAAGTTGCTGCTGATGAGTACCCTGTGATGCCTCTGAGGTGAAGATGTATTTGAGGGTGACTTGCTGCCATGGAAGTTCAGCTTTTCAAAACTGCAGAGTGGGGTGGGGGAGAGGATTTGCTCACCTGAAATTTAAATGCTGGTTGTCGTCTTAGGAATGTGTATATTCTCATTTACTGATGCTCAGCTTTGATGGGAGGGAGAGTTATGGAAGGCAGGGAAGGGAAGGCAGGAAGGCAAGTCAGGGGAGATATATTTGAATATGAGCCCAAAGTCTTGACTCTACAGTGGTCAGTATAGCATTATATTATTGTGCTTTGTTGAGACATCTCAAGAGCCTCTGTGGCAGTGCTGCTTAGGCACCCGTTGGAATCTGTTTTAAGGAATGCCAGAGAAATGATAAGATGAATTATACTCAGTGAAAGTACAACGATAGACCACTCAGAGTTTGCTTTTTCATATTCCGGTCAGGTAAGAAACCTCATTTTCTAGTGGGAAATAGAATTAACTACTCTAAGACCTCTTGAAATCTCTTGTTCATTTAAAGTTTGTATTGTCTCTTCCTAATTTAGTGCTCTCTCATGCTGAAGTTCCTCTCCTGCTGTGGGGAGGAAAATACAGTATTTAGGGACAGAGACTTTAGATTGACTCTTAACTCTTTATGTCTGGGTAATTTGCAGGTTGAAATGCTGCCATGTGTAGTAGCCAACATTTCTCATCTCAGGCTTTTTCCTCACTGGAGCTGTTCTTACCTTTTCACCAGAACACATATTGCAATCATGCCTGATTGTGGGTATAAATCTCATGGCTGCTTTTCCCATAAGTAATCTGAGCAACTTGAATGTAAATAATGTCAAAAATGTGACCTTTGTCCCTAATCCTGCCATTTTGAAAAAGCATTTTGGGGGGTGTTTTTAAATGCAACACTTCAGTATCCTATAGCATTGTCAAATTTACAGTTCAGTCCTTGCTTCCATAAACTTTTAAAAGCAATAACATTGACAGTTCAAGCAAGCAGAATTATTCAGTTCTGTGCAGCTGCTGAGAGTCAATGAAATTATGATGTCAGAAAGATTCAAGCCATGCTTTAGTTCAACCAAAAATATTGACAGAAAACAAAATTCAATTTTTCTAGTGAACCCAGCCATTTTATCTCATGCATCTGAGCATTCTTCTTGGACATGACAATGTGAGTTAAGAACATTGTTTTATCAAATACTATTCCAGCTGTAGAATCCCATACCCTGCTATTGAAAACACCTTTAATGTTCTGGTTTCTTTCAGTTTTCTGTGATGCCCACTGTAGGAAATATTCTGAGGTAAAGAAGCAATAAACCTGTCACTGAATGAATTCTGTTTGTTCAAGGAGACAATGACTGTCCTTGCAAAAGCTGTACGTTCAGTTTTGCAAAAGATGCAACTGCAGAAAGAGAAATTGCACTCAAAATACATTTCTGTGAGCATTTGTATTAAAACTGAGTTTTTCCTCAAGTGTTTGTGACAAGTACAGCACTTCAGAATGTTTTTTTCTCTAATGACAGAGTAAATAAGTTAATGAGCACAGCTTGAAATTTGGAAGCTTTTCGCATCTAATTTATTTAATGTATTTATTTAACATATCAATGTATTACATCTGAAACATGGAATGCTTGATGGAAATTAGTATTTGGATTCAACGTGCCTATAATTAAACCAGAATTGATGAGCTTAAGCCATATTGTCAATAAGAGCCATGGGAGGGCAAAATGATAAAAATTATGCCTAAATCCATCTTGTAGAGACAATGACACTTATTTGCCAGTAATTCTACTACAGCTTGAGAAGATATATTTCAAATTGTGCCTATTTTTTAAGAAGTTTTCAAAATATAAATTAAGTAGGGATTATTTGGAGAATGAGCTTCATTCTAAGGTGCACAGATGGGCTGGCACTAGCGGTTTTTAACACAAACTATTTTGCAAGCAGAGGTGACAGGTTGGCATGGGCAGCACTGAACAAAGCAGGCACTTATACACATGCTCCTCACCTGGCATGCTTGGTAAGAGTTTAGGTGTGTGATATTTTCATTTAATCCATCAGCATGTGCTTAACAGCTTCATGTGTGAAAGCAATCAGGATAAGAAAACAAAGCACCCAGCATCTGTGTGGGGCCTTTCAGACAGCAAACAAATGGCCAATAAAGCATTGACCCAAACCAATTGCTGCCAAATGGGCACACACAGGGGGCATCTGCACAGCACAGGATGGAGAGAGGAAAGCCACCTTTGTCAAGCTGCAGCATTTCCTCACATACAAAGAAGGAGGTAACTGCAGTATTTTAAATATCATTAAGTTACAATTTCACGGAGGAGTACAAGCCTGTGAGTTACACACGAGGCACATTTGATATGGGGGAATGTATTGTTTGGTCAAATTAGGATGCCTGGGGCATGACCAGTTATCATCAAGGCCTCTCTGAAAAGAAGTGAAATTAGGTTTTCTCAGGAATCCCCTGAAAAAGTAGGACTGTCAAAGGAACCAGCAGCACTATCAGGAGTGGGACTGCAGGAGGATGTGGGACACCATGAACCACGGGGTTTGGAGGATTTTGGTGCCTGGGCAGAAAAGGAGAGGTGAGAGCTGTGGGATTGTCTTGATTTCTTGTGGATATCCTCATGGTAGCTTTGGGATACATGGGGTGTTTTGGGAATGTACCCCTCTGCTGATCCTGTAGCCAGCAAATGTCCCCAGCCTGGCCACAGTGCAGTGACTCAGAAGAAGCCCTCCAGGTGGGAATTAGGAGAGTTCTGCAAGAGAGGCTCAAAACTGAGGTAACATCTGTTGCAATGGGCTACTGTTCATTTGCTTAAAATGCAGACAAATTGCAGCTTGTGGTGAAGCTTCTCATATGATAAATTGGCCCTTGTTCTGGATAGTTTGGCACTGACACTTCTTTCATGTATTTTCCTGAAGGAAGGAGATAATGCTGTGGGTTTTACTGTGATTTCTCAGCTGTAAATTTGATGCTATTACTGTTTTCTTGTTTTTCATTCTGCTCATTTGGCATTGCTGAATTCCCATGAAGTAAGGATAAAAGTAACCTTAGAAGCAAGTTTTAAACATTGTTTTTCCAGTACTTGAGATACAAAAACCATACTAAAGTTATTTTCAGACTGCTTTCTTTCTCTTTGTCTCCCTTCCCTACTGATGTTTCTAGGCAATATGGAACTGTAGAGCAGCAGTAAGAAAAGGCAGTGTGGGCTGCACTCCAGCAATGTTTTGATCTTTTGCTTTTTCTGTAACTGTGAATTACACACAGTTTACTTTGGTTGATGACAAACAGGCACCATGAGTTACCCTGGAAAACAGAGAGGTGTTGGGTCTGGCCTGAGCACTCTGATAAACACTCCTCTTTATATGGCATTTTCTATGAGATCTGGAAACAGAATTAAATTCAAATGCAACTGTCAGGCAACCTTGCATATTCTATCCGTCCCAAACTGCCAAACAATGTCAGGAATTAGAGTAATTCAGAATGTAAGAGTGAATTCATAGGGCAGCTGGCCTTTGTCTCTGCACGAGGCTAACCCAGATTTCACATTACCAAGCTGAGATGCTTCAAGTCATATTAGAGATTTCTAACATCTTTATTCGGACTTTGCATCTCTATCAAAGATGCTTATTTGAATGTGGCCATCTGCGAATTGCTGACAGACTTTCTGAGCTCACAGCATATGTTTGTGCAAACAAATATAAAATAGAGCATGGAAAAGTGTGTATTGGCAGGGGGATGGTGAAATCATCTCTTGGTGAAGGCTCCAGGCCTGGGCTGGACTGTGGACTTAGGTTTGAGCAAATCTGCTGTAGAGCTGGTCAGAGCTCAGGGCTTTAGGACAATGGCTCTGTGCATGTAGCCTGGGAGAGTTGATAAATGAGGAAAAAGGCTTGTAAGCAAATTCTGCCCATTTTTAAATATGGACAGTATAGAGTTAACCTAGCTTTTACTGTCTGGAATGGAGCAGCCAGCAGATATCCTCCTTTTAACCTTACAACTAGTCTCAAGAGCTACTTCAGCAGGCAGAATCAAGCACCCCTTTTTAGTTCCCTCCTCTGACTGGATTACTGAATGAAATTCTGCGGCTTCATTATTCAGGAGGTCAGATTTGAAGATAATGGTGGTCCTGCTGCCTATGAAATCTGGTACTTCTGCAGTTCTAGAGGGTTAAGGATCAGGAGCTGGATTTTGGTGTCATGCCCTGGCATTATCTGTCCTTGTTATTCAGCTCTGTAATGCTGTGAAGCCACATTATTACCTGTGTGATTCCCAGAGGGGAAAGTGATTTGCAGCATTTTATTATTCTTTGCAAGCCAATAACCAGAGAAAGCAAGATTTGGCATAAATTTTCAAAGATGATGGGCAAAATGGAAGTGAAAAAGGAAATCTGGTAATGAGTGGTTGCTTTCAGTGATGGCTGTGTTTTTAGGGTGACTATTTCTGTGTCTCAGTTTTTTCAGCCTGATAGTTTATACTTTTCCTGAAGTGCTTTGCAATGCTGTGAGAGTGCTCTGGAGGATAGGGTATCATTATGGTGTGTCACTTCTATTTTCTGGGTAGAAGTGACTACCAATAGTTTGATAAACTTCCATCCTCCCCAGTGGAAGGACTGTGTGCAGAAGAGCTGAAGCAGCATAGGAGAAGCAGCAAGGGAAACAGCATGGAGGGAAGCAGGGCAGTTCAGGGGAGAACCCAGGCACAATTGTTTCACCATCTGGGGCAGCAGCCACGTGCCTCGAGCTGCTCTCCTTTCCATGGCTTATGGGATGGAGGGAAGAGCTGCTGTACTTTTAATAGAAATGTACCAGCTTTACAATTACTTTGCCCTTTTGGCCAGAGGAATATGCTGTACTCCAAACACTAATTTAAAACCAAGAATTGCTAAAAAAAAAGCATGAATAGTATGAATGAGAGGGCCGTTTCAAAGAACAAAGATGCTTTTATATTTATTTTGGGTTAAGCTTGTTTGTAGAAAATCTATCTGTTCCTGTTCTCTCTGGACTAATACATCAGACTGTGACTTGTCTTGTCTGCTTGCATTAATAGCACTGCTTTCTGATAAATGTTATAACACAGTGTGACTCAGATGAGTTTCCTCATGCCTTCAATGCAGGACTGTCACAATGAAACCTTAAAGGATGTGCATCTTTTGATTCACCACTCCATCAGCACTGAGCTGATCCTCCAGCCATTTTTAGAGCTATTTGTTTTATCTTTGCCATGTATTGCTTGGCTTTTGCTTTTAGAATCCCAAGGGAATTTTCAAACTGATCTATCAAAGGCCAAGGTGGTTTGGTATGAATAAAAGAAAAGAAATAGGAAGAAGAAAAGTGGGACATTAGAAACCTGTCATATTCTTGTATCATGCTCTTCACATTAGGGCCAAAACTCAAGAAGAAAAGTTTTATTTTTAACAATGGTTTTTCCAGAACGAAGAAGTATTCCAAAGAAGACCTGGGAAACTCTTTCTGAGAACTGTCCCAACCAATGCAGACCACGTGATAAATAAGTCTAAGAACAATGTCTTTATCTTTTTTTTTTTTTTTGTATCCAGTAGAATAAGAAAATATAATTCCCTAACTCTCTCATACAATATAAAATACCAGAAAATTTTCTTGCTAAAATTCATCAGATTTTTATTTAGAAGGTCTCTGGTATTTCCCAGTTCAACATAGGAAAATTCTGAAATGTGTTTTGAGACATTTCTTGCAAAATTCTGTTTGCAGGATTTACATTCACTGTGGAATATCTTGGATTGTGCCACTTACACATGATGGGGAAATTGCCTTTCTCTAGAAGTGGCATAAATGGTGGAACATCTCCTGAAATGGGAAATTTCTTCAAAGAGGAGCTATAGGGCATGAGTGGGGTGAACAGAGAAACAAAGCTAAGAGCTTGTTTTAGCTAGAACTTTCATATCCTAGAAATAGTAATACTTAACCCACCAGGATTTTTGAATCATATTCGAATGAAATTGCAATTTATGAATATTGTGCCAAATTTCTATTAGCTATTTTGAAGTTATGCATTTTTTATCATCTAAAGTATGCTAAAATTGTTCCTGATCTCCTGCCTGCCTGTTTAATTTTAACTAATGTTGACAGCAAGAGCTGGTAGAAGCACTCTGAATTAAATTAAAAGTCAGTACAGAAAAAACCCCAAATAACTTTTGTAAAATAATTAATTCATTTTGTTGAATGGACTCCATTTGCAACACACTCTAAGTCCTGTTAACAAAGATAACAATATAGTAGATCTCCACAACATCCAGACACCTCAGGCAGCCATTTCTTTCTAAAATTCAGGGACTAAACTGTCCTCTCATATTCTGTCTCCTTCACTTTCTGTATGTACACACAGACATATAATTATAAATGACACGTCATTTTTTGAGGGCAGAATTTGGTTCTGAGTTAGGTACAGTGTGTTTGTGGAACTAATAGCTGTAATATTTCTTTTGAAATGTTATATTCTGTCTCCTGTTTCTATTCTTTTTGCCCTCTAGGTAAGCAAATCCATTTACGGTCAACTGATATCGAGTGCGACATGACTGTAGTGATTGCATAAGTTAGGAAAACTGAAAGTTGAAGTTAAATTTTTTAGATTATCCTCTGCTCAGCAGTCAGTGCATGTACTGTTGACAAAAGAAGAAATCACTCTGCAAAAGGAGAGACACATATTTTGGTTAAAGGTCTTGTATACACACAAGGCAAGCAATGAAGTGGCAAAGAAATTAATTTTAGTGGCAAAAATAGTAGTTTTGCCACAAAAACTTCAACATTGAAGTGATACCATTGCTCAAAAATCCTGTTTGTTAGACTGATAATGCTTCAGTAGTAATATCTAAGGCTGAAATGAAAATCAAATGTAAGTGTGTGTGGAGCCACTCTAAAGATCTTTTCCTGAGTGTGTTAGAAATGTGGTTCTCCACATACTGAGGAAAATACACACCAGTGTCATTTCTGGTGCCCTTCATGCACTGAGTGTTACAGTGGGTAGTAAAAGGTCTCAGAACTGGCTGAATAGAAAATTCCCTTGTGTTTTACAATCTTTGTGCTCTTCCCACTTTTAGATGCAAGAATAGGAGAGATACATAATTAGAGAAAGAGAAACCAAGGGAAATCTTGGTTTCTTTGGGACTGTATGGCTTCAGGTGTCACTGTCCTGTGCTAGTTATAGTCTCCATCTATGTCTGGGTGTGCTGCCTTTTGTATTTGTGCAGGCTAGAACAGCAAGTCACAAGCTGCTGGAACTCAGAAAAGCCATTTTGGCACACTAAGTAAATGTGTTTTCTCAAGTGGAATTCAGCTCACAAGTGGAAGGGATGCCAGGCACTTGGAGATACTGTTCCCTGAATCCTTCTCTCCCCAGCTGTGTTTCCTTCAGATGAATGTGGGACTTATCCACAGCACTGTGAGAGAGGAGCAAAGCATGTGTATGAGTTATGGAAAGTTCTTACTGTGCCTTTGAAGGGTGTGTGGAATCTTGTGCTTATCTTGACCTGTCCAATTTATTTACCAGATCTTTAAAAACTAATTCAGCATTACTTAGATCGCTTCTCATTTGTGCTGGAAATGTCAGCATTTGCATTTGATGTATTTAAAGGATGTAAATCCATGGAATGCAGCAGAGTCTAATAGAGAGAGATGATTTTGGAATCAAACTTAAACCAGTCTAATATATTTTTTTCCTTCTTTATGATTATTTGCCTCCCTGAAAGTCCTTTTGTATGCAATAATTTGTAACTCCTGTAGAGATACACTGCCCATTGCCTGGGAACAGAAGGCAGAGTTTAGCAGAAGAGCACAGGCTGCCATCAGAGGCTGTGCAGCTGACAGCCTGATGCCAGGCCAATAGCCTGGGAGGCTAAACCTGGGCTGCAGCCTTCCAGGCCAGGAGAAGTCCTGTTGCTGCTCGTGTGTGTTGTGCCCATGCTGTGGCAATGATGTGCTGCTGCTCTCTGTGCTGAGGAATCCTCTCAGGGATTCAGGGGCTCAAGGCAGCAGCCATGATGTTGGCTTGTTCCTTCAAGGATAAACTCAGTCCCACAAAATACCACAGAAGCCCTTGTATTGGAATGGAGGCTTTCCACTGGGGTCTGTCAGAACTTTCCAGTTTCTTCCCTGTAGCTAAATATCCCACAGTGGGGTATTCCCTCAAAGAAAAGGAAATAGGTTTTGGAAAGATATTTTGTGTTGGGGGGAAGCTGTCCTTGGCACCTCAGCTCCAATGGCTTTAGGCTCTGTAATGATAAATTCAACGCCAGCCCAGCACACACCACATTCACCTTCACTATCCAAATTCCTCTCTTTTAAACTCAGTTTGTTTAGGTCTTCTTTTGTCCCCCATTCTATTGAAAGATTCTGCATTTGAGAACCAAAATGTATCAGGGGATGCCACTCCTGGCTTTTGCCCAGGTTCTTCACTCAAGTTCCTTTCTCTGTTTCAGTAGAAGGCAGCAGTGCTGTGGCTCCTTCTGTATCTGATATAAATTTTATCATTTTTGTTGCCTGGTACAGAATGAAAAGAAGTAATATGAAATACAGCAAATCTACCTCTTTCTGTTTCACTAAGAAATTATTTTGGAAAAAGCTCATTATTGCTTATAAAAGAGGGGTAATGATTTGGTTGAAAAGATGCTTTTGACTTGTCGTTTAAAAAAATCTCAAATTAACATGCATTTGAGAAACCCTTATTTTTTTATAATTTATTTTCTGCTCTGGATACAGATCCTGATACCATTGTTCTACTACAACATCATCTTTGTTTGGGAGATGTCAAGCAAGATATTTTAAATCTATATTGTATAACTCTTTTTGAT
The DNA here is from genome assembly GCF_037042795.1 of Molothrus aeneus. Classification (NCBI taxonomy): domain Eukaryota; kingdom Metazoa; phylum Chordata; class Aves; order Passeriformes; family Icteridae; genus Molothrus; species Molothrus aeneus. The sequence continues at coordinate 31,879,874 of NC_089652.1, read as the reverse complement.
GAGAAGGTGAAATGTGTTTTCTAAACAAATTTTTCTCTCTTAGATTTTATTTCAGTCAAGCCTACAATTAGGCAAACTATCTGCTAATTACTCTCTCTCCTGTGGGATTCGTTTCATACAAAATCTTATTTGTATTCAAATAGTAGCTTCTGGTGTATCATTTTTACAGAGGATTAAACTTGAATTATTAAGCCTTGGACTGTGAGAACATACATTTAAAGATATAATGCTGTAGAAAACTCCTACTTTAAAAGATAATTCTCACAAAGCTTCCCTGTAATAATGGGTGATATGCAGGACTCATGGAATTATCTCAGATCTAGAAAATGCAATGCCAAATGCCCTGTTTTTGTCGCCTATCCTAAGATCACACAGACCAGGGAACACAAAGTGTGTTCTATTCTATGAACACAAAGTGTGTTCCCCTGCCTACAGTCCTCTAAAGCTCCCTTCCCCCAGATTGCTCAGTGGAATGACAATATTTAATAGTATTTAAAACTTTTGCTGCTTAAAGATTTCTTCCTCTGCAGTGACAGCTTCTGTTTCCTTGAACTGCTGGTTAAGCCGCGCCTGCTCAGCCTCCCAAACACTGATTCCTGCAGGCTGGAAACCAGGGGGCTCTTCATGGCCTGGGAGGCTGTAGAAGAGGCTGTGCTCAGGTTTAGTGATGCTGGGTGTTGCTCCTTCCTGCTCTCTGGGAGGACAGGTTCTGTGCAGAATTCCTTGACACCCCCATGCAGCCCATCACAGCTGCCAGAGCTGCACAACCATGGACAGAAACTGGGGCTCTGACTTGAGAAGAGGCTGTCAAAAACATGGTAAAACTGCATTATTTTCAGAGAATCAGACTCAGTGAGGGGTCTGGAGCTGAGCTGAGCCATAGACTTCACCCTCCTGTGGCTTTCAGTAAACTTCCACCGAGGTTCTCATCACCTCCTCGTGTTTCTGATGCCTGGGTGAGAGGGAAAATATTGTTACAGAATAATGTGCTGTAATTTTTAAAGGAGAAGCTTTGCTTTAGGACAGGGTGTGAGATAATTAATAGCTCTGATACACAGACTTCCAGATGATATACAGAGTTTCTGGAGCTGTGTTTGTAAAAAAGTGAAGGACTTGTGTGAGGAAACCATAAGGTTTAGAAACTGTATGTTAGAGGGGTAGAATGCAGAAAAGCTGCAAAGTTCTGTCCTTTATTCCATTATACACAAATTTCAGGGGTTTACCCACTTACTTAAAAGAAAGGCAACAGTAATTTTAATTTGTAACCCAACTGGGAGAATTTTGTAAATTAGGCAAGATTTGATGTATGAAGAAAAGCATTTCATTCAATTGGTGCTATGAAAAGCAAATAGCTTATTAGGGAGGAGAAATTACAGGAACCAATATTTAAAAACAATACAAAATTGGACAGCTTATAATATCTTTTCACCTGAAGTCAGAATGAATCAAGCAATGGCCAGGAATTCACAGACCCATGGCAGATGTAATTTCTGGGTCAATTTGTAAAAAGATCAAGCTGGAAATGTGTATTAGTTTTGTGCATTTTCTATAAGGGAAAAAAACCCCAAACATTGAGGACTTGCATCATCTCTAACCTGCCAATACAATAGTTGTGAGTGATGGGGTTTGTTTCTAGGGAGCCATTTATTCATTGCAGGGACAGTAGCTGCAATTTTCTGTGGTTTATGACCTCTAAACACTCCTCTGCTGGCATTATTGGGATCTATTCTTCACTCCAGCTTAGCAGTTCTTATTTCACATGAATTGAGTTGCTCTTATAATCAACCCTTTTACTCTTCTTATTTAAAACCATATTCAATAATTTCTTTGTAAATAGATTCAAAGCAGGAAAGCAGATGATATCTGAGCAGCTTGAAATATTGATTTAGCAGATTCCTGGCACAGCCACAGCTTGAGCCTGTGTTCTGCTGGTGGCCATGGCTTGAAGGCAAGAAACACTGACACCAGTTGAGAAGGAGAGTTTGTTGAGCCTGATATTTTTTAAGTCAAGGCAGTTTATTTCAGAAATATTGCCCAAAACCTGATAAGCTTGAAAACCCATTTTTACAAGTGAACTCTACAGGATAGAAAGAACTGAATATTTTAATGAGCCTTTCTGTGGTATAAAATAATTGTGGAGAACTTGTGAAGAACATCACAACAATCTTTGTCCAAATGTATAAATTATCAACTCTTAGCACATAATTATTGAAAAAGTAATTGGCCAATGTAATTTTTATGGCTCTAGGGACTCTTCAAAATTTGTGAGCATATCAAATGTCATTAATTATCTCTGTGAACTTCTGAGACCTCAGCTGCTCTCATGTCTGCAGGAATAGACTTCTAAATCTGACTGCTGCAGAACCAGGAAAACATATTATTCTTCAGCCTTTCACCCAGTTTCAGATCAGTGTCTCCTAAATGTTTTTGTGTTATGGTTTAAAAAAATAATAAATAAGATTGATAATATAATTCTTGGACTCAATGCAGACTCTTCCTCCCTTTAGTCATTAGGAAAATATTTTCTCTAACTGATCCTGTTGTAAAACGTGTTATTTCAAACCACAGGTATTGACAATTATTATAAATCAAGCTGGACAGACATAATTAAAATTTAATTTTAAGTTTGTCAGGGTCTTTGGAAGCGTATCCTACGGGCCATCTGTGTCTGGCTTGTGGCTTGTTTCCAGCTGACTTTGGGCCAAAAGTTGACATTGTTGTTGAACCCCCTTTCAAAAACAATTCCCAGGCACTTCAGAGGGTGAGTGCCTGTTAAGCTGAGTGAAAATTAAATGGAGTTTTCAGAATTTGTCATTGAATATCTGTTGTGGGAAGAAATGGTTCTAAGAACTGAGTTACTTTTAATCAATATTGCTGCCTAATTGCTTCTGATTTCCTCTCCAGGGCTGACAAATTCAGTGTCTGGCGTTGCCATCGTGCAACTTCTGACAGCCCCACTGAGAGTGGTGACACATCAGAGGGCCAATATGACTCTCTGGGGACCTTGGACATGTGCCTCAGCTTGGTGGTCATGTGGAAAGAGAGTGAATCTGTATTTGAGGGCAGGTTTGCATTCTTGAATTTGCCATGCACTTGTGCCATGAACTCATGCAGCTTTCCCGCTTTGTTCTGAACAATGAGGTTTACAAAGTGTCAAATGCTCTCGAAGTGCACATGGGAATGTACATTTCCAGTGAATACCAAAAATCTATGAGGTGAAAGCAGTTTCTGTAGGCTCTCCTCCTCCAAACCCTTATCTATATTTCACTTTTTATTCATTGTGTCTTTTCTCACGGATGTCAGCAGCCTGTTTGCAGTACACAGCAAAGCATGTGCTGCAGCCTGCAAGTTCAAGGCTTTACTGACTCCAGCATAGTTGTACAGATATTCTGAGCAGGACTGGCACTAGGTCAAAAAAATACTTAAAGTGATTCATTTTGAGATAAGACCTGAGCTGATACAGCCTCAAGCTAGTATAGGTACATGCCTATGTCGTTACTATAGTAATTTATTTATGAAAATTAAATAAAGTCAAAAACCTTGCCTACTTTCAACTGCATGTTTACTCTTGTCATCTGGAGTGCTGATGTAAATTTTCAGTATGAGTTTGCTTAGCAACTCTTACAAGATAGAAGTAAATTAATATTATTGTTCTTTCTTTTAATATGGGCACAATCTGACAGTTCTGTTACAAGGAATTCTGCAAGCAGAGCAGGGAGACAATTGCTAATGTCAGTGCACATGACCAACAATATTTAGCAAGTCATGTCTTAATTATTTTTTTTAACTTTCTTTTTGGTTATCTTATAATTGTTTATGACACAGAGTCAAAAAGCCAGGGATTACTCATGAGTTAATAATTCTAATGACCCTTTTGTGATTTTGGTGAATAAAAAGCCACCAACCTCAGAAACCAAAACCAAATCCTCAAAATCCTTAGAATATCTCTGTCTTTTTGCTTTCAAATGTCTGAAAGCATCCAGGAGATCATTGGATGTATTTACTGCTCAGCTATATTTCATAACTGTATTTTAATTTTTTAAATGATGATTGCTCTAGGGCTGGTGATTAGATAAGTGTTCAATATGTTCAATATTTTCAGATGGGAGCTAAGTACTACTGTTCACAGATGAGCCATTATAGTTACTATAGATAGTTTAATGAAAATGTCAGCTCAGTTTTCAGTAGCACTCAAGGAAGAAAATTGAATTTAGGAATTACTGGAGAAGAAATTGTGACTAGAACTGTCTGAAAGTGTTCTGTGAAAGCATGACAATATGCTTGCTATCCTCTTAACACTTTCACTTTGTCAGCTTCTGTTGGCCATTTTCAGAGCCCTTGATCTGACCTAGTTTGGCTGTTCTTTCCTTTTCTGATACTTGAAACTCAGACTGTGCTTTGTCACAAATCACATTGCTCTAAGGTGTTTTTATCATATGGTGAAAGATTTTCTCTGGTTCTTTTTTCTTGATCTATTAAAAAAAAAAAAGATAAAGAATGCTGAATGCAAGGAGGAAAGGGAATATCTCTTCTTGAAAACTTATTCCTAAGTATCCTGTAGCAATTCCGGAAATGAAAAGCAACAATTGAATGAGAAGATAATTGTAATCAGCCTGGTGGAAGTGAATGAAACTTTTCCAGTGTGTAATGTTTGGCCGTTGCTTGGATGTCTGTAGCTGCATAAGCTTGTAGAATGCTTTTCAGTTACTAACAGGTAGTATTATATGCTGTTTAAATGAATTTGTGCACATTTTGTAGGCAGCAAATATATTATTTAGCTGGAAGCCATCTTGTAGTGATGAACAGTCTTTACACTTTGCATTTAGATGTAAGTGCAGCATGAAAGATGCTCTAAAGCAAATGCTGAATTGGTTCCTTACACCCTGACTGTCCTTCTGCCCTCTGTCACAATCTGTAGAGCAGAATGTTTTTGGTAGGATGGGGTCAAACAAATTACCCTTAGAAGATTATACTTTAATTATTTTGATTGAAGATGAAGATTAACTCTACCATAACTCCAATTGTGTTTATTAATTGTGATAAAATATCATGTGGGATTAGGAACCAGTGGCTGCTTCTGGTTCTGAACCAAAAATAATCACTGAGTACATATTTGAAGATTGATTTCATTAATAAAATCAGTCACCAGTTTAGCATTAATGCTTTAGGAAAGTGAAATTGGTGCGGCACAATATGACTTATCCTGCATTGATAACTGTATTTGTAACCTGAGAACTTTGTCAGCAGAATTGGCAACTTGTAATTACATTGGCATGGCAATTGGAGTGTTTGAGTGTCAGATGATTAGAATTGATGAACCCTGATTAATGAAAAGCCCTGAAGGTTAGTCAGTTGTGTTTATATAATTGAAGACAATCTCAATTAACTGATAACAGTACTTTTATTTTAAAATTTTATTTTATTACTCAGTTAAAGATAAAAGTAAGTTTTCCCTTTTGTTTTCCATTCAGTGAAGAGTTTTATTTGGGTGGGATCAGTGAATTAGTGAATTTAACAGTTTTTCACTCCCTCAGTCATCCACTATAGAAAGTTTGATTATGTCCTTGCTTATGCTCTGCATCACAGAATGACCAGCCCTGGACCTCTCTAGCTTGATGAAATTGTAAGTAAGAATATGTCTTCATAATAAGAATCCCAAACACCATATTATCACAGCAGCTAAGCTGGCTGTCAAAGCATGGGGGTGTTTGAGGCATTTCATTTTGTTAACTGCTGCTACAGGAACAACAGACATGGAGACAGTAATTTTGGCAATTAGGATGGTCTGTATGTGAAGTGATTCATAATATGCTTGTTTGTATCTCATCAAAGCAGATACTGGGTGTTATTATCTATGAATGCTAAACACAGTGATTAATTACACTGATGTACAAGAAAACAAGATAACTTGCATTTTCATGATAAGAAAATGCTGATTCCCTTTGTCACTATAATAAATGGCTCTGTCTTCCTTTGCTTGCCTGTTTAGATGTATAGAGATAATACTAATTACTTTATAATTAGCTATGTGTACAAATGAATATAGCCCAACAAATGCATACATTTCAAAGAATTGCATTTCAGTCTGCAGGGAGCAGGAATTTGGAGCTATTAGTCTGGATTCATAGTGAAAGAATAGAGAACCTAATACTTTTCCTATGGTGCAGAGACTCCTGGCATATAATCTAAGCCCCTGAATACTGGAAAAATTAGAGACAGAAAAAATGTAAGCCACCTCCTGTCTTTCATTAAGCCGTTTAGAAGTGTTAAGCTTTAATCACTTTAATCCCAGGGAGCTGAATCCAACACAAAGTACCAGATACTTGTGCCAGGCTGGCAGAAGGCCTCTCCAAGGACCATTTGGGAAATCTGGGCCCTTCAGGCTTTTCTAGAGCTGCACTTTCACAACCAAATTTCCTGTGACTGAGGTAGTTCATGCTGCCATTGTACGGGGTTGTGCAAGTTCTGCAGAACTGGCTGGGACACTTGTGGGGAGCTAAATTATCTGGATGGGGAAAACAATTGGCACGTTTCTACTAAAGAGATTATGGGCCTTGTTAAATGTTCACCCAAGGAAGTGTTATTTTATTTTCCATTTCACACTGATACCTCTCAGATTGGCTGTTCAGCCTTGGCAGCCTTTGCCATGCAATGGGAGAAGAGCAGCCCAGGCTGTGCCCATCGGGGTGCTGCACAAAGCCTGCCCCACACAGAAAGGGGCTTTTTGCAGCTGCAGTTTTGCATACTCATTAACCGTGTAATCTTTAATTTATCCACCCTCTACTTCCTTTAAGAGGAATATGTACTCGAGCTGGTCTTTGGAAGGAATGCAGTTGATTCTATTCTCATGCATAATTGTGGATGTCCATGGGAAGCACTTTCATTTCTATTCTTGTGGCCAGATATGAGTTGGATGATTTTTTAGCAGCACATTGTCTGTGGAGGCCAATGTTCCTCGGGAAAGTGGACACTTCAGAATTTCATTGTCTCTTGGAAAGCAACTGTCTTCCATGCACATCAGTTTGAAATACATCTGAATCAATGCTGATCTTAATAAGCATTAAAACCTCAATTTTGGTTTTATAACTATGAAACTGAGGGGAACAATAAAGCACCACAAGCAGCAAACAGGCTATTTTGGAAAGCGTGTGATGTGAGCATGTTCTGCAGACTATGTCAGGCCTCTACTGAAGATAAAATGTTTTTTTCAAAATATTTCTTTTAAAAGAGAGAGAAAATTATGCAAATGAAGCCTGTTAGCAAGATGACTAGCTACTAAATGCATGCTATCAATTTCTATAAAATATATGTATAGATTTACCATAATATACTTGCACTTGCAATAAAAAATAGAGTAGCCTGAAAGATGACTGAAAATAGAATATGATTAGGGGAGTTAAACCCTGACTTTTAGATGCACTAAAAAATGTAGTGTATGCTCATTTATGTGCAAATGTAATGGAAAAAGGCTGTAGGTAAAGTGGCGAAAGCCTAAACAAAATAAACACTTAATTTTCTTTTATTGTACTTTGTGACTATTAATAATATTACGATACTAAGGCAGAAACATTAAACTAAGCAGGGGACCAATAAATGTTCCTAGACTGTGCAATGCTATTGATATTAGTGGCTAATAGCTCCAGAGTTCACATAAAATGCAGATTGAAGTACAAAGAAGATGTTTAGTGAAGTCAGCAGTGGCAGTGAACTGTTTACAGGTGAAACTAATAACCAGAGGGCAGGCACAGCAGGGTATTTTCTGCTAAAGATATTGAACAGGAACTTTTGGAAGTACTCAATCAGACTGTCTCTGTCCTCAGGGAAGAGATTTGATAATCCAAATTTATTTCTCTTCAAAACTATCTTCTGAAAGCATTAATTATCATGTGCCATGTTTCCATTTATATATATCCTGAAAAACGCAAGGACTATAGTGTATGCTGATCTAAAAGAAGTTCACATTGATTTAAGAACATCATGCTGAAGTTATGAGAGATGATTTGATACCACACTGTTGGGTACATGAATGAGAAACTGGATTTGGAGTTAATGAACCGTAATTAAGTTCACTCACTGTGACACACAGAAGAATGTAAGACTCGGCAGTAGTCACACTGTGCTTTGTTTTGCCTTGCAAATCCAGACACAAACTGTTTCCCACATCTTTATCTGAGAGATCATAAAGAAAATACTGACTGCAGAAGAAATAAATAGCTGTATGTTTAATTGAAGAAAGGAGACCTCCTCCTCTCCTGTGCCCTGCATGCTGAATGGCAGGGGACAAAAAAAGTACAAAACTGACAGAGTGTTAGACAATGTGCATCTTAAGAGTGATGCATTTTACCAGTGTCAGTAGAAGAACTAAAACAAGGATGGGTCCCTAATTATATTAATGTGGAATAAGATCGTTCAATCCACAAAGAAAAAATAAATTTGAAGAAACATTTCTTTTCTGAAATGTTTTTATTCAAAACAGTATATAATTATTTTCATTATTATTTTATTGTAAAATATATTCTGCATTTCTAGGAAAAGTTGAGAGATTATAGTTCTTTTGCCTGACTTTGATCAGCTTATATATTTATCTAATTTTCCCCCCCCTTGATTTGATTTATGATTGGAATAATATAATAGGTTAGCAGAGTTATTAAAATATCTTGTTCGTGTGCACATGGCACAGTAGATAATCACTGATTATGGTGTCTCTCCAGGTGTCTGTTTCTTCAAGACAAAGAATATAGTTTGGGGATGGGACAACTAGCAATAACTAAAACAAGAATGAGACAAAAAAAATAAATGGTACTGTTTATTTATGGTTCTACCCAGTTCTGCAATGAGCTGCTCTGCTGGGTTTCTCAGTGCAAGAAGGGAGCAGAAGCTCAAGCAGGGGATTTCTTCAGTGAACAAAGAGCCAGGGTGCAATTATCCTCTTAAGTATCTCTGTCTGCATTCACATCTGTCTAGGAAGAATAAGGAAGACTGCTGGTAGTATTTGGCATATTTTTATCTCAAGGGCTAATTAACATGGTTTTACCCAGAACTAGATATGGATAGAAATCTTATACTAAATAAATTGATTATGTTTTAAGGTACTGAAAAATTCTAGGCTTCTTCTTTCTGCTGTGGCATTGAACCTCAGGGTAAAACTGCAAGGCTTGTCTCCAGAAGACAATCTCAGAATTAACTTCTCAGGAGCCTGAGACTCTCCCTTTCAACAGGAGCCATCCTCCTCAAATTCCTGAGGATCTGCTCTGATGGCTGAGCTATTGAGCAAACTCTCAGCGTGTATGATGGTGAGCACCCAGAAAGAGAGTGGAATGTGGGAACTTGACTGGAAGAGTTTTCTCTAAGCTGGTCAGAGCATGCAATGAAGGCCAACTCTGCTTTTCTTCAGTAATCTATTACCCCAGAACCATAGGATCTGTTAAGCAGGTTGGATGTAAACCCCACTATTTTAACTCTGTTGAAGGGAGAGACTCATTTTCCTGTCTGCTCACTTGTCAGGTCATCTCACTTTGTGGTCCTATATTACCTCACTTTTCTTTCAATGCATTTTAGGAAATTTAGCTTTCAAGCCTCTTGTGAAGAGCTGATTTGGCCTCCTGACCCACCATTAGTATAAAGCTCAACTCACCACTCTGCTTGAAGAGGTGTCAAAAGACATACTTACTATTTCCCAGGTCTTCCTCACTCTTCAGAAAAATGTGTCATTAATAGCAAAAGATACTGCTCTCCTTCAAAAACCTTTAAAATACATCATTAATGCACCGTGTATTAAAAAAGAAAAAGGGTAAGGTGACTCCTATTCTGAAATCCCTGCTTATTCTCCAGCCCCAAACCCACATTCTACAGAGCATCACTAAGTTGTCCTCCTATATCAAAATCCTAGCAAGAAGAATTAATTGTAATTTCATACAGCAGAAATGGAAACAAGATTCTAGATGGTGAGGGGAAGGATTCCCATCACTTTCAAGATCTGGATCAGCATCCTTTGGAGGCAACGGTACATCTTGATGATCAGTGTTTAGTGTTTCTTTAGTGGCAGGGAACTCTTCCCCCCTGCCTTTCAGAAGGTGCTGGCTGTCATCCCTGTACCTCGTGGTACAGCTGCCATCCATTAAGTTTTTCCAGCAGGGTAGCACGTAGCCTCTCAGAGCTTCCTTACATGTTCTGGCAAAGTTCAGTTGCCTGGAAACTGCCTGTGAATTTGGGTCACATTTTCCTTCTCATTTCAGGAAAAAAAAAAAAAAAAGCCAACCAGCAAAAGACCTCTATTATTGAAGGTGAAGGAGATGATTTTGTCCTGCTTTTATGAGGTTCAGTTCTCTCCTCTGCCTCGAGAGCATTGCAGCCTCCGAGCAATAGGTCATTATGTTGCATGGGGCATTCACAGTCCCTTTTGTTGACTCTTTTCTACTTTGTATAAATAATTGACTGTCCACTGGTACAGGAATAGGAATCTAAATCTCCCACTACAGAACAAAAAAATCTTTCTGCCTAATTAATTATTCTGTGCAAAGTGAGGAAGCTTCCACACAAAGGGAGGGAGAGACCCATTCAGGAATCACTTATTTCAGACTCACTCAAACTGGCAGCTCCAGTGGCACCTCCTCAGTTCATAACTTTTGTCTAAACCACACTTGGGTTCCCAAGCATGGGATGTCTCCAGCATTCTGGATGTTATGCTTTCTTTTATTTTACTCAGGCTGTTGGAATGAATTTCTGGCCTCACTGTCTGGAGAAATGAGATGCTGACAGCTGTAGGCAGCTGTGATGAACTGTCACATCAGTACAAGAAAAACCCGAGTAAAATGTAATATTCAGTGAATATTCAACTGAAAAGCAAGTTCAGCTTGGCCAGCACTGTACTAAAAGACACTTCCTCAGGTCCCAGAACATGTTATGTCTGAATGAACTGGAAGCTGCTTGGCCTGGTATAGCTCAGGATTTCCGATGCTGTCAGTCTTAAAGAAACCTGTGAGCTTTGCAGTTTTTTATGAGCATATTTATCACCACATACAAACCATCCCTTTCTCTAGGTCATTCTTTCAGATTACTGAAATAATACTTTACGAGCAATGACTTGACTCTGCATTCATTTATATTCTTAAGCTATAATCCATCTGGTATGGTGCATTTTATATCTTTGTTTTTAAAATATCTTCTTATCCTGGTTGCATGATAGCACTTGAACTGAAGGCTGTATTCATAAAACCAGGAAGCATTCCAAGAACATTGGCACTCAACACATTACAGGTTACAGGTTTTGATTTTAAGCCAAACTGTTGTTTTGGGCAAGTGTGTTTTCCCCTGAACCTGACGCATTTGAAATATTGATGCAGAGGAATTAACTGTGGGGATCCAGATCAAAAGACTTACTCTGCTGGATCACCTGCCTAGAGGTGATCCTTCTTTTCTTATCTCATTAATGATGCAGGGCTTTCATGCACAAGTCAAGAGTTGCTTTGACTTTCTTTTGCCCTCAGCAGTGCACACTGAATTTGTGTAGAATCAAATGGGCACTCCATGTGAAACATAGATATTAACACGCTATTTCTATAAATGACACATATACTGATAAATTTTAATGCATCTAGTTGTGAAGATAAAGCAGTGGTGCTTGTAGAGCTCATTGCATTCTGATACTCAGGCAAAGGATTCATATCTATTTCATCACTGTTTTCCACCATCAATTTGATTCTTTTGACAGCCTCCGCAATAAATCGAATTTCAGAGCTGACAAATATATGTCTCTGCAACAGGGACAAAAGCTACAGTTAAAATTTTTTTAGCAATTTTTTTGGTCTTTCAAAGAGAACAAAGTGAAATTCTTTCCTGAAGGACTGTTGGCCCAAAGAGTTAAAAACAATAACATACTTTTTTCTCAATAACTTAGGCAAATGTGACCTCAGATATAATAATTGGATATGTAGTTCTAAACAATTATTCTGATCATGAACCTGCACTTAGTTGAAACTTCTGTCCTAAACAACTTAGTGCATTCATTTCCCAAGTGCTCTCCAGGACAGAGTTTTGAAGGTATTTGACCAACTATAGCAAAAAGATAATTTGATTGTCTATTTGATACAATATATAGAGCCTAACAGAATAGAAAATTTGGAGAACAGAGCTTGATTCTTCTTTTGTTTATGTTTTCATCTTGAGTCAATGTATTCATCTCTGAGTCCACCTGTCCGGTGCAGCACTTTGAATCTATAGGTGCACAGCTGTGTTTGGAAGTTAGCACAAGTGTAATTCAATATTTATTATCAGGTACAGTTTCTGTTGGATCTATCTCAGAACTGAAAATAGGTAGGAATGGAGACCAAAGCTGTGGGATATGACTGTGCTGTTTAAGTGAAATTCATCCCATGGTGAAGATGAGAGGTACAATGTCCGTGAGCCACTTACACCCTGCTGCTATTCAGATCTGAGGACAGAAGGGAGAATTTAAACACTTTCCTGCTGGCTTTTGTTATCATTCAATTTCTCGCAGCTGTGGACTATGCTGAACGCGTTCATCATTTGGCTCACAGCTTCCCTTTCTACTGAGGCTTCTTATAATACCAACTGCAAAGAAAAGCACCAAGGGGTTAAGGATCAAAGCAGTGCAGTAGAGGAGGAGGAGGAGGAAAGAAGTCATGTTGGAAATTACAGATGACTGGAGCCTGGAAGAATGAGACGTAGCAGATTATTTATAGTTATGCAAAACTGGAAGTCAGAACATCCAGGACTCTGCTGTAGCTGGCTAGGGAGAAAAACAGGACCTGACCCTGCCTGAGCAGAGCACAGGATCCCATCACTGACTGAATTAATTCACATTTCTAGAATGTGGACTGGCTGCAAAGTCTTTTTTAATTTTGCTCTTGGCTCTTGTGATGTCTTATGAGTCACAAGTCTTTTATTGGCCTTGTTTTACAGATCAGAGAGCAAGGGAGCCACAGTGTTTACCTATCTCATAAGGAAAATGTGAGGCTTAATTAATGTTTGCAGAGACCTGGTGGATCATCCACCAGAAATGTTACATCTGTGCTGTGTTTTTATTATCCATTGCAAAAAGTTCTACTTCAACCTTTTCTCTCCTTCTAATGACCTTTTAAATCCAAGAAAATATTATTGCAAATAGCTCAGGGCTTTATTTAATATGGATTACATATTTTTCAGGGCCAATGATTTGAGGACTTATGTCACTTAGGTGCCCAGTCAACTTCCCTTATGGTGCTTTCTGAACAAGTACCATAGGTTGTCCAGCCCTGCATGAATTGCAGGATGACACTTGGAATTGAGGACACAAATTTCAGGAAGCACAAACCTGTGACTTTGGGCTCACAGTATACGAGTTGGACTCCAAAGGCTGTGAATGATAAAAGACATGTTTTCAACTCCTGATGTATCAAGGCTGAGCTTTTTTTTCCCAAAGCATAGTAGAAAACAGGAAATTTTCATTGATGGGAAGAAATCCAATTGACATTACTGCTATCTTGTGGAATGACTTGAATTATTTATGATGGTAAAATAATTGTTTATATTTAATAACTGTTTATATTGCATGCACAAAATGAAGGCAAGGAGGAAATATGAAGAACTGTGCTCCCTATTAGACACAATTGCCATCTATTTTTAGGGTTATTTTTAAAACTCAAACCCACAAGGTCTTTCTATCTAAGCTATATTTATATATCCACATGTATGGCTCAATGCACTAATTAGCAAGCTCAGGAAGTGATGCAGAAGAGATAGGGATAGAGATGAATGTATGAAAAACCTAAAAATAGGGTGAGCTATGCGCTATACACTTGTTGGTACTGTACAGAAAGAATTTTGCTCTTTTTTTGCAGCTGCTCAGTTTGGAATGCACGCTCTGGGTATCTGTGGCATTCAGTGTTGTATCACAAGATTTTCTAAAACTCCCAGACCATGATTTCCTAACCTCCAAACATCCCCCTTCCCCTGCATGAAGTGTGTCGATTTTGGATGTCATTGTGCTGTCATTAATTACTGTGTGGGCTGGGAGCTGGTGTTTGCCCACAGCCCAGTGACCAGAACCTAATTACATTCACTCTGCACAGAGCGGGGCCAGTGCCAGGGCTGCGTCATGTCAGTGCAGCTGAAAATTGTATCTCTCATGGATGCTGGAGTGTGAAACTCTTTTGTTACCAAGAAAAGCTGCCTAAACAAGCCGAGGGCAGGGCTGGTTGAACCCAGCAGAGGAACCTTCAGACAATGAAATTAAGCTCTTCCCAAGTGTTGTTTTTTTGTTCTGGCCTTACCAATTCATTCCCCATGACTGAGCAGCTAAAACCACTGGATTTGTGATCTGCCTCTGTAAATACTTGTGTTGCAGAAGTCAGCCCTGCTCTTTTTTTTTCCCCCTAAGTGAATGAGCCCTCTGGTCCATCTCCAACAAAGCTGCCTGCGAAATTATTGGACTGTAATCTTTCCAGCTGGTTCTATGAACTGCAAATCTGTGAACTGCATCTCTGTGCACCTGCGTGTGGGCACCTCGTGTGCCCAGCTGGATTTGCGTGGACAGTGGAAGGTGGGGAGCCCTCTAAAGCTGCTCCTTCCCCTCTGGTGATCTTGGGCAGGAGGAACTGCAGGAAGGCACAGCCTGCAGCTTTTTTCTCTTTATTTTAGGTGTGAGCCTGTCTAATCCCTTTTCTCAAGCAGACTTCAGCCTTTTCTTGTCTTGTGGCTCTTCTCCAGGCATTTGTTGCCTTTCTGTGTTTTTCTTATAAGTTAGCACATCTCCTAAGACAAATGCAAACAAGTGGCTTAAAAGGGCACAGGTATAATAAAATAAAGACCTTTAGCTGAATCCATGTAAATGATCACTGCTGCTTTGTATTATTTAATAGGAAACACAAGAACGGGTGTCATGGTTACAGACTGGGGATCCTCACACACTCAGGAGACCAAAAGAGAGTGCTGCCGTGGGGATGGGATTGCCCATGGACCTGTTTTTCCAAACCCTGAAAAAAAAAATGAGCATTATCACACATTCATAGATTATTTAAGCAGATTCCCCCTGTGATTTACAAACCTCTCAGAAAGTTCTGATAATTAATAAGCTTCCAAAGAGAAATTGAGAGAAGTATCTGCACAGTGTATGGCACTTTTCATTATCCTAGTATTTCTTGGGATGTGAATGATGGCTTGCCTTCAGTGAGGAGCCATCAGAGATAAATTCCTCCCATCTCTGTGAGAAAGAGCAGGGTCTGTTAAGTAGAACTTCATTTCCCCAGAATGGCAATAAGGGCGTTTATGAGCTAATCAAAGGCAATGCATCTACTGCCCTTTATTGAAATCCTTGATAGCCTTGCAAAACAGATAAATTTTTCTTCTCCTCTTCATGACACACATTTTTCCCCATCCATTTGATGTAGGCAATTTCCCTCAGCACAGATGGCACTCTCTGAGTGTGTCCCCACCGGCAATGTCCATTAGGCTGTGTCCAGAATCTGGGCTCTGAATGAGGGGCTGACACACTCTTACTTTCACTGCTGTCACTGCTGGGTGAACAGAAAGGACCTCATCATGGGCAGATATAGCAAACTGGAAAAATGCATTTTTTTATCTTCTATTGGAAAAAAAAATCCCAATGTATGTGGCTGCTGTCAAACTTGGGGCTAATGTAGCTTTTGTCCTTTTGGTGGGGTAACCCCTTAGTAAATGGAGGCTGGAATTTGGTGCACAAGAGCACTTAAGGCCAGAGTTAAGTAGTCAAGGAAAACAGCAACCATAAAGGTTACAGATTAAAAGAGGTGATTCTCTTTTCTGAGCCCTGAGGACTTGTGATCCCAGTCTGTACTCATTAGGATACATCACAGCAAGAATTCTCAGTGAGGAACTTTGATCTGAGGAGGTTTTGATGGCCTTTGAATGAACAAGCAGTATTACAGCTAACAATAACATACCTGTCTTCTGTGATCTTCCAAACACTCTCTAAGGAAGCAAGTAATTAACCAAGACCTTTTGCCTTGGCTACAGCAGTTAGTGAGACATGATGAGAGCAGAGGATGGTACACTGATGAGCTCTAAATCAGTGTATGCAGCAGCATATCACTGACGGAGCCTGCAAAGGAGCAGAGTTCAATCCAGAGGAGCAATTCAGAGCCAACAAGCTCAGCGTCAGAGAAAAGAGGGCAATTGCCCAGGATAAGATTTTTTCCAAAATTTGCAGCAGAGTTGGTATGCTGAAAGTAGAGTATCAGGATCAAGAGAGAACATGTTTCAAAGACAATTCAGATTTTTGGTGACTGTAGAGATGAAAATGGATTGAAGAAATTAAATTTTTAAGTAAACATTTGTACTTTACTGTGCTTGTAGTCCCGGAGTAAGACTGATCTTATACATCTAGTGCAGAAGTTATTTGATGCCTTCTCCTTGGTTACAGAAAAATCCTGTTACTATTTTAATGTTAAAAATATGCAAATCTTGCACATTTTGCCATATTTTTGAAAGAATTTGACAAATGTTTGTGATTTGCCTTTTCTTCCTAAGTTCCTATAAAGCATACTTAGTTGGTCAAATAAAACACAAAGCTCTCAGAAGAGTGGAAGACAATTTTCACTTCAGGCATAGCAGTAAAGATTGATTTCCATTTCCCGAATCAGATAAATTACTTGTTTTTTGAGAGGAAAATGATTCTTAAATATTTTGTCCAGCTTTAGGTATGACTACAGACAGGGAATTGTTTTTCTTGCATTTGTGGAGAATACTTACTAGTTTGTATGTGCTGCAGCAAGCATATATAAAAACCAGATATTAAAAACCAAATTTTAAAGCAGCTAAGAAACCTTTTGACTGTATTCTGCAGTAGTCTCAAATAGAGATGTCAAATTTGATCACATAAAGGTTGAAATGGAGGCCTTCAGGTGCTCCAAACTCAACTGGTTTGGGAAATGCCTCATGAAAATTCTTGTTTAGTCCAGGAGGCCAAACACTGAGTCAATATTTAGACTGAGGGCTGGGTCTTTCGCTGGCACAAAACCACTTCTTCCACTGATGTGAGCTGGAGATGGGCAGACTTTGCAGCCACTATTTCTTCTGGTTTTGTTACTTGCCTTGTGGTGTTGGGTACAAGATTTTCCTTTCATTCCCTGTAACCCAGACTTGGAGAACTACATGCAGTCTCCATTTGCATGAAGATGAAGTGTGACTAAGTCTCTTGCCTCTCTGATGTTGGAAAAAGCCTGGAAAACAATAGCCTGGAGGCTCTTAAACTGTAAGGCAAAGAAAACAGAGTTATCATTTCAAATAGTATGGTTTATACAATGATGTCAAGGTTTTTTCAAACATAGAGCTAAAGATGCTCTAATTTATCCCAGCGGAGAATCTGATCCTAAATATTAGTCAGGAGACAAAAATGAACTGTTTATGCAGTAGGGATAACCTCCCTCTCTCTTTTTCACTCTCTGTGTGTCTCTGAGCTGACTGTTCCTATGGAGATCACCAGTCCCTTCTGCAAGCTCATCTTATATTCTGTCTTGGATGGCTACTTACAGTTGAGATCCACAGGATGCTGGCTCGTTCCCATTTGCTTTGGAGACAGCAAATTTTGGCAGCAGAACAGCTTCCAGTGCCAGCTGGCATCAGGCTTGACACAGCTGTAGTAGTGGGACAAGAATTTACTTACAAACAAATCTCCCTGTTTGAACCCTGTGTTACCATCCTGACAAACTGTGAATGCACTGAAATGTGTTTGCTGAACTCAGAGGATGCTGCTGAAGCTCAGATTTGTATGGTTCAGAGTCCAGGAGGCTGCCAGTTAACTGCATCCCTTCTCCTCACTGCCCTTGACAGCCTCTACTCAATTCCCATTCCCCCACACAACGCCCTTCCAGCTTGCCCAGTGACCAACAGGAAAACTAGGTGTTTGCTCCATGCACTTCTGTGGGCTCCCTACTGGAGGACTGGAAGAATCACAACTTCCTTCTGATCTCAGGTGCTGCTGCTCTTAAATATTTATGAGTTACTGGTAGGACCTGCAGGGGAAGGTGGTGCATTATCGGGCTTTGCCTCGTGTGGCTGCATTTTGCTGTCTGACTTGGGTGTTGCAAAGAACCTGATGATTAAAAACAGAAAAGGAACTATTCCTGATTAATTTCAAAGAATGAAATGTGGAAAGCAAGGATGCAAGTCCATACATGAGTGATCAACAAGAAGGCAAATATTTCCTTTATTAAAGTCAGTTCATATTAAGCTTGCTAAGTGTGTTCAAAAATAAATATCTGCTTTATCAATACTGGTATAATGCATGTATTTTCATTGCTTTGGATTTATCTCTCTTCTGTTGGATTTTCTTCTAGAAACAGGAGATTAAGAGAATACAGCCTTATTTAAAACCAATTCCCAGAGCTCAATCTGCCCCTTCTGCTTTTGCCCATTGGAAAAACCCTTTGTAATCTGGTAAAGCAACAAGAGGGCCTAAGCAGGGAACACTTTTTGTGTAAAACAGTATATTCCATCCTCAAAGCTTCTGTAGCTCTCAGTCATTAATCACTTTCAAATCAACCTTTTTCTCTGACTTTACAAAGCAACATTCCAACACCCACTTCTTGACGTGGTGGAAGCAGTCGTGCTGCAAATGTTCTCTAGAGATTTGCAAAAAATAGAGTAGAGCCTCCCAAAAAGGAAGAAACAATAGAAGCTGAAGTATTTAATAAAAAAGGGTTCAAATTTAGGAGAACTGGATGGATTAATCAGTTTTCTACTGTATATCTGTATGGACAGGATGAGGAATAGTGATATTTAACATTACCATGCCAAAAATTATAAAATTGTTCTACAAAACATTTGTCATGTGTGCCTTGTTGCTCAGACCCTTTGTGCAGGGATAGTTTTATGTTTGCTGAGTCCTGAGAGTCCCAGATACTCACGTGCCTCCCCAGGAAAGCAAGCAGAGAGCAGAGAAAAGGCAGCTGTCACTACCCAGCTCCAAGCCAGGAATGATGCCATATTTGTGACGTGTGCTTCCTGTGGTTTTAGAAAATAGTTTGGTTTCAAAGTCTTCAAAGAGTTCTGAGTGGTCTTGATCTACGCTGCCATGGTAACAATAGTCTGCCAGCTGGAGCCCTTTTTATTTTTATATATTGGATATGCTAACAGGGAGACCTGTCAAAAGTCTGTCTAATGGAGGTCTAGTGGTTCCTCAAGTCCCAAGAAGCCCATTTAAAACTCTGTTTTACAGCTTCTTGATTCCCTTCCTCCCAAGGGCAGCCTAACGGTGAATGTGAAGCATATAATAATGGATGTTTTCCTTCAAATCCTTCAGCTTTAAATCCTTTCTTCCCCTAATTCTAGTGTGAGTTCATCTGCACTTCCCCTTTTGTGCTCTTGTCTGCTGTCTGTGGAGACCTAGATTTGATCTAGTAAGAAAGTGCTGTGTGTCACAACAGATAGTTTACACATCCTTTAGGCTTCTTCTTGGCAATAAACAAATAAATAAAGTCAGCATCAGAAAAACTTTGCAGACAAAACCAGTACTATTTTGCTTTCCTTTTAACTTTACAAAGAAGCCAAGGAAGATAGTGCAATAGCAAAATGTTCATAAATATAAACTGTTCATAAATATAAACATGAGTATTTATGTGAATGTACTGAATTTGGTAATTTCTGCATAGAGGCACTTTTCAGACTTTCATACATTTTTCCATCCTTCCCTGGGGCCAGGTGTAATAGATGCTTCTCAGTTGGCCAGTTTTGGACTTTTATGATCTTTCCTACTGTTTGCTAGCCACGAAGGAATATTATTTCCCTGATAAAGTGTGAAGGAGTCACAAACTCAAACACTTTCCAAAGAAACTACTTTGTCCTCCAGCTATTCAAGTGCATGTCAGCATTTCATTTTCTGTAGCTATCATGGTGATTTTCAGCTCTGACCAAGAGGTTCAGCCTCCCTGAGTTTGTTTTGCTAGCTTGTAACGTTAAACCAATTTACGAGGTAATGTTTATAATCTTTTGTCTTAATTATTGGTACAGAAGGCATACCTTGGTCACAGGCAATTTTGTCATGGATTAAATGTCTTTTTCTCTGTTTTATTTAAATCCAGCAAATTTCTACTCATCCAGCAGTGGAGATGAGAAAAAGATTGGTATTTGTACTGCCAGCAAGCCTGTTTTGGTTCATGCAGGAGACAATGGTCCACTTTAGCAGATCTGTTTATTCAGAAGCTGTTTCATCCCCCAGTGACCTGATATGCTGCCCAGCTGAGGGTACCTGCACTGAGGTACTGCAGAGCCTCCTCTGCTGCCTCAAGGAGTTGAAGCCTTGCAGAAACCACCTCCACATCCCCTCCAGCTCTTGTCAAAGGTGACTATTCACAGTCAGCAGGCAGCCCTTTGATAGGAAGGAGTTTCACATTTCTTGAGCTCAGCTTACAAAAGCTTGCAAAGGATCCAGAGCACTCTAGAAAGTTTGGCCCTTTTATAATGTTTGTGCTGTGAGTGCTCTCCCTGGTTGCTGGGTAAGTGATATGTATTGACAATAGTCACTCCAATCAACAAAGAGTTTTTGTTGTTGTTTCTGGTAATTTATAGTCTGTTACTGCTTTGCTTGCATCGATCGGGCTCACCATAATACTCAGCAAATCCATTCTCCTTTTTTCAAAACAAAATATTTTAAATCTGTGTGGTTTCCTCTTAGTCCACCGTACCTCCTGCTGCTGAGTATCAGCCTTTCAGAGCAGCCTAAAGGAGGACTAAGGGACTTTCTTTCTTTAATGACCTTCAGCTGACCAATGTTTGATTTAAATTTTATGGGTATAACATGTTGTTAATCGCACAGCTATTTGCATTTATGGCCTGCAGCCATCCTTCCCTGGGCTGTGATCTCTTTCAGTCTCACACTGAGCCAAGCTTGGCTTGCCAATATTTGGATGTTAGATTTTCCAGCATTTCAATCTATGGATAGCACGGGAAATGGTGTTTGTAGCTCTTGGGTGACACACTCACCTCAGACCCACTAGAGAACCCCAGAATGAGCCAATACCCACTGCACTAGCTGGGCTGTTATCTCAGGCAAGATAAGGGAACTATAGGATGTATAGGGTGAGGCACTGAGGAGATAAGATTTTGCAAGGGCTGCTGTGACTGCTCCTGGGAAAGAGGGAGAGAGGCAGGGGAGAAGGGAACAACAAATTTCCTCTTCATTCTCCCTTGGCATCCATGAATGAAGAAGAACTGAAGGTAAGGTCAAAGGAGGGTCTTTTCTGCCTCAAGAAAGTTAAGTTGCCTTCTTATGGAAGGCAATGAAGGTCAAAGATTAAAAGAAGTTTCCACTCCTCAGGTTATAGTTTGGGGCAGGAGGCAGCAAAAGTTTGGAAGGGACATGGTGATGCTCTGAAGAGAAGTTGGCAGAAGAGGAAAGCAATTTCCTTGTTTTCTCTTCAGTTAAAAAAAGCTTAGTGACCTTGTAGCAAATGTCCTTGTACAGAGGGATGACCTTCAGGTCACTGGGAGCTGCACAGGGAGAGTGTTCCCACTCATGGGAGGGAATGCTGGGCTGCAGGACTAATTACCCTCTCCACATTGTGTGCTATCAGTTTTATTAACAGTGCCACATTCAAAAATATTTGATGGTTCAGAGACCTTTTGTTTCTTTCTGAAAAGATCCAAATAGAGGATACAGAGAAAATTTATTTCTGGAAAGGCTGAATTGCTTAGCGCATTCTGTGAAAAGCAGGTATTTATTTTTTACCCTAAGGCCATAGCTGTGTGTTGCACAGTAGTGAGGGTTTTGAATTCTTTCATGCCTAAAATAGTGAAGTATTGTTGTCAGACAATGCTCTAAACAAGATATTGGCTGGTCCTACTATAAGAAAACCAAAATATTTAGTGTATGTGACATGTAGTCAGTGTAAGTGATATTTTCACTTATGTTTTTTTTTCAGCCAAGCATACTGAAAAGAAAACTTTAATAATTGATGAACATTTTTATTGTTTCTCATTAAAAAGTCATGTCTGGTTTGTTGTGTGATGGGGCAGACATGGCAGTGGTGGCCTGGCAGTTATGTCAGATTTTGTGTGCTGTACACTGTTCAAATTTTAATGAACAATTATAAGACATTCCAAGGCAAAGGAAAACATTATGAGCTTATAAAAAAATTGTATCTTCTCATTCAGACTATGGCACTGTACTCAATTTGTTTAAGTGACACTGAAAAAAAATTGCATTCCTTGAGTCTCTTCCAACATCTACTGCAAAAAATGCGTTGCCAATACATGCGATGGGAGAAAAAGGTTTATAACAGTGCCTGGAAAAGTATGTTGTCTGATATGTAAAACCTGCATACTTGGATCTAAAAATGCTTAATATGAGTTTAAATCTGTTCCCACTGAGGTCAATGGAAGTTTAATCACTGACTGATTTCATTGGGAACAGAGGCCAAAAGTAAGCACCTTTTACAATCACACACAACAATTCCTGGCACACAAATGTGGCAGCTACCAAGACAGTTCATTTTTCACCCAAACATAGAGCACGGCCCACAATTTTCTGGGGTTTTTAAATTTAATTTTGGGCAAATTTCCACTGGGGGCAATGGGAGTTTGACAGAATTAGCTCAGGGGTCCCTGTGAGACAGTGAGACCTCAGCTGACATGTCTAAGATTCAGAATGAATCTGTGAGTTCCATTTGTTGCAGTGTGTACCAGGAAATGTTCCCCTTTGCACATGCAAAGTCCTGAATGTGCTTAAGTGGGTTTCAAGAAAAGCATGACAAATTTTCACTGAGATCTAAAGGTTGGAATTTAGTCTCATTCCCCAAAAAGTGCAGCATTTGAGCAACATAAATATACCCTTTAAGGTCCCCATTTCACTTAAAATGCTATTTAAAAATGCAAAAATGGAAACTTGTGGTGGAAGCAGCAGGTAACTCCTTGGTGAGCTGTGGCACAGGCAAGTTTTGGAGAAAATTCCCAGAAGCCACATGACCACTGAAACAGCTGCTTTATTCTGTGCTGAAGTGCTCCACAGACCCATTTATTAAAGAGCTAATTCTGCTCTATGTGAAATTTTTGCTCTTCAGCTCTGAATACCATCAGGGGAGACATCAGTTGGCAGCAGATGTGGAAAGCTATTCATGTTGGCAACCTGAACAGCTTGGCTGGGGAAATTCGTGCAATACTTAAATAAATAAATAATGGATAAGGAGTCAGAATTGCACTAAGTAAACAAAGATTTTCCTGTACCAGGTTTCTAGCATTTTCTTCTAAGGTGCATTGTATTTATATTACTTAAACTATAGGCAGATTGTGATTATTCTCAGGTTTTCTGCACTCCTCTTTATGTTTGCAAACTTTGAATCTATTTGTTTTCAAAAAAGCAGAAAACACCCGAACTTGAACACAACCCTGAAAACATGAAGGACTTCAGCTTCATAGCAAAAACCCCCCACATTCTAAGCTTAGGAATGCAGTCTTTTCTAAAGACTTTCTGATGTCTAGCAATCTTGTTGAGACCTGCAGATTTCAGTTATTGAATATTTTTCACTGAAGTTACATCCAATGATAGTTTTTTGAAAGCAGTAACTCAGTCACACCGAAGGTGACCTCATGACCAATCTCTGTGTGTTATCTTGTAATCCCTGCAGCCAGATGAGCTCTGTCACACAATATCCCTGTGACAAAACTCCCCTTACTCAGTATCTGCTTCCTCCCTCTGATTGTGCTGACAGAGGTGAGTCTGCAGAGTTTCCCCAGTGAAGAATAACAGTTAATAAGGCATAATTTGAATGCTTCCACTTTTTCCCATTTTAACCAATTAAAAGGATGTTAAGAGCCACATTAAAATCTTCTGTCAAGTGATCTCCAATGCATTTCCTCCTCTCCAGGCCACAGGCAGTAATCTTGTGCTTGGTGATCTTGTACTGGGTCTGAGCAGGAGTTTTGCAGCGGGATCCAGCTCACAGCCCCCAGCAGCTGAGTGCTTCTAATGATAGAGTCAGGGAAAACTTCCACTAGTTATGAAATATGGGTCAGCTGCTTTGGCTATGACTATTGCATGTCAGTTAATATTTATCAAAGACCAAAATATCTTGCTGCAAGAGAGTAGCATTTGTTCCACTGGTTTCAGAGGCCAGTTGTGCGTGGTTTGGATTTCAGAGTACGAAATTGCTTCTGACTGTTTGAGGCTCAGCATCTATTCCAGGGCAGGCTGAGGGTTTCAGAGAGCACTGGGGAAGGGGATGGGGAGTTAAGTTGCTCAAGAGATTGTATATGTAGGTTAAGAACCCTTTTCTTTCTGGAATAACCATCACACATATGATTTCCCTGGCTGATAACTGTCCCCTGAGGGTTCGTGCCCATCAGGCTGAGAGGCAGATGGGAGCTTCTGCTTCTTTTGGTGATCTGCAATCATGTCATGCCCTGTACACTGACCTGAAACAGAGAGCTTGTTCTCTTGGAGCCAGAGGTATGGGAATGGAGCTAAGCAGCACTGAGTGACTCCTGTGCTTGTGTGCTGGTGAAGCCTGGCCCAGCCTGCAGGTCAGAGAATGGCAGGAAATCTTCCCAATTCTTCATCAGCCTTTGTGCCAGGCAGAGTGATGCAATGATCTTGCTCTGATAACTTATTATGGGAACTCACTGTGTACATCCATGTGTACAGAGATATTTTCAGATCTGAATTAGTCATTAATAATGGCTAGGTTACTTTAAACAACGTTACAGGGATGTAAACAATATGTATTATGAAAGATGTGGGAAAAGTTACCCAGCAGCCACAAAATTCCAGAAATTCACCTGGGAAATACAACTAGGCAGATTTCACCTCTTGTACCTCTACTGCTCCTTGCAGTAGAGTGGTGTGAATCTCCCATCTTTTGCTTGAACTGGTTTCTTTGGCTCCAAATATAATCTTTTTATTTCTTTTTTCTTTTTTTTTTTTCTTGTGTGAAAAAGCTTAGAGGGAGGACAGGGAAAAAGAGATCTGTGAGGAATATTTGTATTTATTATTTTGAAACCTGTAGCTTCCTTCCATCCTGTTTTCTTTTGGAGAGCAAAGTTTATTTTTAAAAGTCAGCATTCCCTGCCCCAACCCAGTCCTCAAAAACCTCCCAAACAAAAAACCACCAAACTAAGACATTATAACATTCTTTAAAAAAATCTAACTTCTGAGACAAAATGTTGCAGTGAACTGGTAATAATTGACTTTTTAATGTTAACTACTGTAGCTTGAAGCACTATACAGGTTTTGCATCATTGTTTTTGCTGCTTGGTATTATTAGTACCTCTTAATTTGGAAAGCAAAATTGTGTTCCATTGAGAACAGTGTTGGCAGATTGCCTGTGCCTAAGAGACACTCTTAACGTGCAAATAAATGTACATAAGTGGTGCAAAACATGAATATATACGAGCTTATTCACAATAGTGGGTGGCTGCAGCCCCAGCAATTCCAACTGAACTGGTTTGTTTGCAGACAGCAAAACCAGCTCTGGCCATGCTGGAGTAGCTGCAGGGAAAAGGCAGCTGCAGCCACATCTGAGGGTGAGATCAGCCCTAAGGAAGCACTTCCTTCAGCCTCTGCTTAAAAAAATGCCTGAAAAAACACATTATTTTATACTAGCTTGTTGAAAAGTGTGTATATATTGGAATTCCTCTCATTATTGGGAGTGATGTTCTCATTCTGCGGCCAAGAGTGATCAAGAAGCGCTGAAAATCCAACAAAGCCCTTGTTTTCTGTGGGTGTTGCTGTGGAACACAGAAATCATGGCTGTTTGTTCACCATGGTTGTTCCTCTGGTTTCTCTGATGCATTGATTTGGCAACTGCATCACCTATACATGAAAATGCATCCAGGAAGAAACCTTCCAGGCCAAACAAATGGCTTTGATAAGATATCAATACATGACTAAGAAGCTGCCTTGGAAGCACACCCACTTAGTTTGAATTAAAGGAGTAGGATTTAGGACAGGAGATATAATCCAATTTGACAAACTAGTTAAATATTGACAAGAAGCAGAAAGGCAGCAGTGCTTGTGCTGAAGAGAAGAACACGCTTCTGCTTTTCTGATTGAGCACAGCCAGGATTTTCATACCCACAATGGATGGCTGCAGGAACCCCAAAGATCCAGCCCAGTCCAATGCTCTGCATGGTTTATCATTCCTCCAGTTGTTAAAGGTAGGTTTGCTTTCCCAGGAAGCTCCCACCTTGTGAGGGAGCAGGCTGGGGACCTCAAAGCTGCTTTAACTTCAAGGGGGTATTTTTATTATGGGTCACACGGTTGCATGCAGGCTTACACTATTGAAAATTTAATGACTGAAAACCAGACAGTGGAACATAATGCTGTACATTTTCTTCTTTGTAAATCAGAATGGTTATGCATGTGTGTATTTTAAAATGTTTATTTAGTTGGTAGAATTATTATAAGACTGTTTTAAACCAGCTATTAGCTAATGGAGAGACCTCATTGCCAGGGATATTAGGAGATTATGGCTTCATTTACCATAATGCACAGAGATAGCCCAAGTGTTCTGCTTTTTATTTGTGTTTGTTTAAATTTATATACATACTTTAACTCATTCCATAGCATTTTGTCTTTTGACAAAAATCCTCCTATAATCCAAAAGGTTGAGCAGAGATGCTGCTTCACATGATAACTGAAGAGCTATGTAAATAAAACCTGACATATTAACTGCCTTAGATTCCTGTAACTTCATATTTGGAAATAAGAAAATGTAGTGTAGATATGAGAAACAGCCATGTTTGCTTTTCCAACAAGGTAAATTAGTCAGCAGCTGGAACTTCTGAAACAAAAATACTGGAGCAAATCATCTCCTCTGTATTGCCCTAGCAGCAGTGAAATTAGGGCACGGAGGAAAATAAAAAATATAGTTGGGTTATTAGCACAAATGGTTTATAAACAAATAAAACATAAACCAAATTGTAACAAGCACAGGAGAGAGAGAACAATAAAATATTGACTGTTTATTTTAGCATGTGGTCTCCCTGGGAGACATTTCATAAACACATGATGATGTACATGTCAGAAAGTGATTGTTCTGTACCCCCATAACTGCAGCATTGTTCTGTACAGTTCCGGGGAGCCATATGGCCTGAACATACCATACCATTCATTAGTGAACATATTACAGCTTTATATAGCCTCAGAGAAATGTGGCAACACGTGATGTAATGCTCATGGACAGTAGTTTGTTGGCTCATTTACCAGTGCTTTAAATAGAACTATGCCGGGCACATTAAATTTTATGGCTTTGCTTCTAAAGCTGGGAAAGTCCCTGCACTCTTTCTTGCTAGCAGTTCCTCTGTATGAAGTGTTGCAGGGAAAGAGAATTGTGGAAGGAGGAAAGCCTAACATTTATATGCAAGCTGATGTGCAATGGACTTGACACTGGGAGCCATGCTGAACCCTAGTTGTGTTCTTAGACAGAAATCACAAGCACATTTTTGATAAAAAACTTGGATCTCGGCCCATGGTGCTATATCCAAGGTACCAAACAGAGAAGAAAGCCATATGTGACACTGTTTGATTAAGGATTAATATGCTGTGGCATCATCTAATCAGGAATATTTAATCAATTTTGCCTCCTTACAACATGATAACCTTTGGTTTCTCAACTACCTTCGTGTCCCGACGTGTATGGATCACTAAGATTGAAATCAGTTCTCTGATTTTTGCTTTGAATGAGTTTTTCAAGTGTACCTTGGTATGCTGAACTGCTGTTCTGCAGAGCAATGCAGCCAGCATTTGGTAAAAAATGAAAAGCTTTCATTGATTACTCTTTGGGCACATCCAGAGCCCTTCCACATGCAGAGCTGCCTGGGTGTGACTCATTTTTGCATTACTGGGGTTTTCTGCTGCTGCAGCTTTATTGAGATCAGGGGAGTTACTGTGGCTTAACCCAGAATTGCACAGCGGTGACATCAGCCTCGTTAATCCAGGAGGGAATTCTGCACATGGAGAGGCATCCAAACTGAATACAGTTTTTCAGAAAGGAAAAATGGAGCTAGGAATCCAATCCAATATAAGGAACTGAGATTATTGCATGTAGCACATAGTGGAATGGTATCTGGTCTACAAACAATTCTGTGAGAGAGAGAACATTCCTCCCAAATTGTACTTGATCGTTTTAGATAAATGGTTCAAATTTGCAGGAGTGAGGTCCAAATCCCTGTTTCTAAATAAAGGTGATTAAAGCAACAAAGGAATCATGAGTTCACTCTGAGTTTGCTAGAAATGAAGGAAATATCAGGAGATTTGTGTCAGAGCAAGAATCTCACAATAAGCACTGCTAGGACCCTCATTCCATGCATACTTGAACGTTAGCTCTGATTTGGCTTTGAATCTGAATGCAGACTTCGTTCTCATGCTGAATCCAGAGCCCAAATATATTTTCTCTCTCCCATTTGTTTTCCCAGGCCTTGTTAATTAATAAGATCTGTGTGCATTCCAACCCAAGTTCCAGATTTTGACATCTTAAGGACTTCAGCTATTTAAAGCACAATTCCCATGCATAAGTCATAGTAAACAAGAGTCAGCAGGAAGTTATCTTTCGTTGCTCAAAAAAGTAGTGAGTGCTAAATTAAATAAATAGCATGTCTTTTTAATGTTCTGTCACACAGACTAAAATCAGATAGAGCTTTTATTGAATCTGGCCCAGAGGTTACAGAATAAAATAAATATAATGAAGTTGATTGAATTCTCCTGTTTGTTTCACTGTAGTTGGAGGAAATATTTGCCTATGGAGGGAAGAGTTTGAACAAATTCAGAAATACTTTTATTTTGCATCTCAGAAACTTGTAAGAAAGTGTTGTACTGGGGAGGAAGCTTAACTTTGAATGATTAGACTTACATTATTTTTCAGTGCATTGTCACTTAATGTCATACTCCTATTTATGCAGTGAAACCCCTGCAGCTACTCTGTGTCATTGAGCTAAACCAAATGTTTGGCAGGAGAATGGGGATTTTCAAAATTAGAAGTTCCTTCTTTTGGTGTCTGGTTTTGTTTAACTATGGAAACAGAAGCTTAAGGGGAAGAAATTTTGCCATGTGATTAAATGGCTGGAAAAAAGTGCCATGTTAAGTCTCCTCTATGAAACAAGGTAGCTGAGTTTTCATGCTAGTTTGAAAAATAATACATCTGTTCTGTTCATGGTTTTTGTGGTATTTTTTATCAATTTAAATAAAAACCAAAGAGAACAGCAAAGATGTAAGAACAGACTTCTAAGCCAAGTTCACAAATTGGCTTTAAAAGTGATTAATAACCACTCAACATAATCAGGCAGTATAATGTAATCACACTTGGGAAAGAATGAGGAGGTTCATCAGGCTCTCCCTGCAAATGCTGCAGAAAACAGTTGTTTAGGTACATTTTGTGTTTCTGGTGAAGCTCCCTTTAGCAGGAGAGGAATTTTGCCATGGAAAGAAACACAGAATTATCCATAAGGCAGTGTGTGATCCTCATTCAGAACCTGTCACCTTCCCATCAATAAACAGGGATGTCCCTGGTTCTTTGGCAGTAATACAACAGTGATCCTGTTGCTGCACTTGATATTCCAGCACTGTGCAGTTCTCCCTAATGATAATATCTCTGTGTAGGATATACTTTCAATTCAGGCTGAATTTTGAAGAAAGAATCTTGCAACCTATATTTTCTTTGGATTGTGTTCTGATCCTTGGCCCTGCCTAGGACAGAATTGAAATTGCTTGGCAGCTCCTCCCTGAGACTTGGGCTTTAAAATCCAATTTAGAGATTTTAGATTTGAAATGTGACTTGAATCCTCCTCAAACTTCTTTACCTACTGTGTTCATTTCTCTGTGTAATCCACTCCTCAGGCTCCAAGATGTGATATAAAATGATATTTTTAAAGACATATTATGTGAATATGTTGAATGTCTTCAAAGGATATTAATAGGAGAATAAACTCTGGAAATAGTTATGTGTTTATGGAATCAAGGACAGAAATACAGTGTTTCATCAGTGTATAGTAAAAAAATATTTCTAAAAATAAAAATTATGGAAGATTTTATTTATTTATTTATTATTTGTAAATAAATCTTAGCTTGTACTATGGGAATGACTTTGTGAATTATGATCTAGTTCATGGGACACAATCAAGCAGCACCTTACAGGTACAACTGTTGTACAAACAACAGGCAGAGCCTGCCTGACCTTTCCCTGTGCTCACCCTGGATACTCATGTCCTTTCCATGTGCAGTTTGCTGGGATTCCATATGGTTCCTCTGCAGACTGCCAGACATGTGGGAAACGAAAAGCTTGGATTGCACACAGGATGACAGGCCAGCTAAAGCCTTCAGATATTCTGCTCTAAGGTCCAGTTGGCTCAAAGGGTTTGTTTTTCTCCCTGTGGCATTTGAACGTGCTGATGGTCAGGTGAGCACTGCAGGCATGTCCAGCCCCATCCACTCCTTACTGAACTTTTCTTTTTAATTCCTAGCTATTCAAAAAGCTGAGGAGTTATTTATAGTATACAGCCACAGGCACAGAAATCAATCTAGTTCCCCAATAATTTTAAACAAACAAACATCTGTTTGGCAAAATATTTACTGGTCAACACCAGAATTTAATAAGGCACATACAGAAATCACTGTAGAAGGAATTAAAGGAAAAACAGAAGGAAAAAAGACACTCGGTGAATGCATCTGCTAAAAGGAAGATATTCCCTGTAACAGCTACTGGAGGCTGGAGACAGGATTTTAAATGTGTTTTGGTAGCTGGCAAATTGTCTTAAGGATTCTGCTGGATTCCTGCTGGATGGGACTCTGTGACACAGCTGGTGCCTTCAGGAACAGCGGTGCTCCGTGTCCTGTGTGTGCTCAGCTTTACCTGCACTTAAGTATGTTACTTTTTTTTTTTTCTCAAAACTGAAATTTTGCTTCACATACTATATGTACATGTAGGCATGGAATTTGGTACCAATACTATTAATTTTCTAGTTCCTTCTACCAGTAGCAGTGGTTTTCAATTTTGTATGCAGTAAACTGAAGTATTGTGAGGTACAAGTCTGTTCTACAGAAACTTGGAAGTCCAGAGGAAATAGGTCGGGTAGAGAGACATGATCTGGGTAAAGGAACCCCCTAATTTAAAACATTTTCTAACTAGGAGAAAAAGCCCTTTGCTGGCATGTTTGCTGGAACAATGCTCAAAAGCAGACAAGTGTAATGCAGACAGGGAAATCTCCTCTGAATTATTTTCCGCTCCAGCCCTGACATGCATTTAAATCCTGGATTTGTTGCTGCTTTATAAAATGTGTTCTCAAGAACTTTGGGTTTTCTACTTTTCTGCCCTTGCAGTGTAACTTTCCCAGTGTTCCCAATGCCAGCAGTTGTACCCAGACCCTGCTGTGTTTCTGGGTGTAGCAGCAGGGACTGCCCTGCACTTCCAGCTCCTGCTTCAGACACCTCACTTTCACACTTGGCATTTGCTCTCTTTTATCTCTCATGCTGTTCAATACTTTATGCTCTTTATTTTCAAGGACTTGGCTGCAGTTCTGTGGGATTGTTTTTAAAATTTGACATCCTTAAGTTACATTTCTGACATCAACAAAAACTCTTTGCCCAATAACACTGTCCCCACTATTAGCCACCAACACAGAGAGCTATGTGTATTTTTGTGAAATATTTTGTCATCCTTATCAGAACTTCCACATCTTTCCAGGGAGGTATTAGGAAACCCAGCAGATCTGCTGTCTGGGTATTGTGTTGTTTGAGAGATGAGTTAATGCAATAGCTTTTTAAATGTAATGACCTAAATACTCCTTCAGCTGACTGTAAAGTTGTTTATGCTTCATTGTGTAATGTTTTAATAGTCTGTCATGCTTGGTGACAAGGACTTCATCTTAACCCATACTTTTGATGACTTTGTTGGAAATCTTAAATAGAATTTTATATTCCTGAGGAAAATCTCTCAGGTGGCTGGTTTGGGGTCTTTTTTCCCCCTAAGTTCTCTGAACCTGCCCACCTGTGGCAAAAGTCAAGATAAAGAGCAGTTTGCTGTGCTGTGCAGTGCTCCCCAGTGCTTCTGGGCCAGGATAAACCAAAGCTGACCTGGAGCTGCACCCTTCAGCTGGCTCTCAGCACTCAGTGTCACCTTTCTGCCACCAGCCTAGGATGATGTACGTTTGCTCTGCTGGTTCCTGGGCTAAAAACCTGACCCTCAAGAAAAGCCCAGCAGTGTTTCATGTCTTAGGTAGGGAAATGCCTTGTTCAGCTCCTGTTGCTCCCTGAACCAAGAGTTCAGCCACAAGATCCTACAGGGATTCATGAGGGCAGGGCAAACTCTGTTGGGTGAATTCTGCTCCGTTCTCCAAGCTCATAAAACTCTCCATGGCAATGGAGCCCAAAGCCTGGCACCCCAGGGGTGGGTGCTTCCTTCCTGGTGCATTTGGAGCCTTCCCAGAATATTTATTAATTTCTGCCAGTATGTAATGGGTACTAGGTACATTTTAGCTCGGCTTTGGAGTGTTTTTAAAATTCAGTTGTTCTCCAAAGCAAAGACTGTGGTCCACTCTGTGCAGCAGAGCATCCTCCAGCTTAGGTCCTGCCAAGACAACCATGTTACACACCAAATTATTGTCAGACTGAAGATTCTGGAGAGTTCGGTAGTTTGTGGGTTCACCTGTAAGTTTTAACCTTGGTAAATGCCTCATGGATTGTAGTGAGAGAACAATTGGTGTAAAAACTGTGGAGTTAGGGTCCTGCAAGAAAGATTTGTGTGAAGTACAGAACTTCAATTGGAAAGTTAAAGATATATATAGCTATAGCTAATGCACAGCATTTATTGGAACATGCCTCAATAAATCTTCCTTTTATAGGATAATTAACTACAAGGAGAAGGGAGAGTGGGAAAATTATAAGTGGAAAGTCTTTTATTTGCCAAAGCTCTGTGTTTAAGACATCTTACATAGTCAGTTATATACTGTGCAAAGACAGACCAGGGATAGAAAATCCCACTGGCATCACTAGCGTTTTCTGTTCTTGCCTGACATTAATCTCTGCTTTCTTTACACTCTGATTAACAGTTTTCAGTTACTTTTTGTGGTTGCAATGTGGAATTAAATGAGACAAACCGTGTTTAAAAATCAGAATGCATTCTGGCAGACAGATTGTTGGCACTGGTTACTCTTTCTGTGCTGTGCACGAAGCTGTGCTCAGGATCTCCAGTGAGCAGAACTAAGGCCACAAGTGGATCTGTGCAGAGGAGGATGTGAAGTTGAAGATATTGCTGGTTTAGGACCAGAAAATAACATGGCATATTAATTACATTGTTTCATATTTTATTAATAGTTTCCTTGGTTCCCTCTTAATTCCACAAAATAGTCACATGTTTTCTGATCCCCCACTCTGCAGAGTAACTTACAGACATACACTCTATTAGACTTCAAACTCTGCTTCAGGAGTAAACAAATGGTGGCAGCTTTATAAAACCCTTGACACTGTTCCAGGGTTTAAAACCTCTGTTTATCCAGGATTCAGCAATGACAGAAATGACTTTCATAACAGAACTCTAGTAATGCTCCCTGCTAAAGCTCGAGTCCTTGAGATATCATTCATTAGCTCTCAAATTTATGTTTACTGTATATTGTCTGCAGGCAGAATAGTTCTCCTTTTAATGAAGGAGAACTGGATTTTGCTCCTTGATCCATGTAAGTCAGCATCTGATGTTATCTTGGAGATAACTAACAAACCTTGAGTTTAAAATAGAAGGGCAATGAGCTGCTCCCCCTGTGTCAGGAAGCCCTCCAGATCTTCCCAGGGTGCTGCTCTGCACCAGGGGAGGAAGGAGGGACTACACTTTGCTGTGAATGTAAATATATCCAGGGAATTATAAAGAACAGGAAGCTTGAATATAAACAAAATAAGTAAAAACAGCACAAACAGCACAGTGAGCTACCAGGAAATGACAAAACTTCCGAAGAGAATTGGAAGGAAAGAGATGGAGAGGGCACAGATGAGTGCAGTGTGTCAGTGGACACGAGTTCCTCTGGGAAGAAGGGACAGGGTGGCATGGGAGCACTCACTCTGACCCTTCTGCCCTGCCCATTCCAGTGAGAAGCTTTGCACATGGAGCACTCCTGGAAGCCTGCACCCTTGCATGCTTTAGAGAAACTTGTTTGGCTTTGTTTTTATCAAGATAACCCTCAAAAGGATGTGAAATGGAACCCTAAGTAGTATCAAGCTCACAAAGGACAGCAGACTAAAATGAAAATCACAATTTCTGGTTTTGGTGTGCTGTTTCTTGGTTTGGAAGTCATCAGCCTCTGGCACATTTGGCAGTGGTTTTACCTAGGCTGAGGTCAAGGGCCTCACTGTAAGGACCTGTGTGTCCTGGTATTGCAAACACAAAATGGGATTCAAGATTCTGAGCTAACAGAATTGTGAGCATATCTCAGAAAGAAGAGATTCCACACTGAAGAACAATTACTACTTGTCACATTTCTCCTCACAGCTTGTATTACACTCTCAGTATTTTGCAGATCTTGAATTTTTTTCGACCTACAATAATTTGCAGTTTTTCTAACACGAAGGACAAGTGACAACTTAGAAGTTACCTAATGAGGAATTGCCTTATCTGCATCCAGGGATTCAGCTCTTGCAGCTTCAGATTGCTTAGACCAGAGGGTTTGGCCACGTGTTTAAATTAGTAGAATGTGCTGCTTTGGGTGGCCACAGATCCTCAGTGCATCACTGACTGTGGCAGTTCTTCATCCACCCAGTAAAGGAATTAAATACCAGGTGTTGTGTGACTGTAATAATGAATAACATGTACCAATTCAGATTAAATACACAAAGCTT
The DNA here is from genome assembly GCF_037042795.1 of Molothrus aeneus. Taxonomy (NCBI): domain Eukaryota; kingdom Metazoa; phylum Chordata; class Aves; order Passeriformes; family Icteridae; genus Molothrus; species Molothrus aeneus. The sequence goes on along the minus strand of NC_089652.1, from coordinate 31,845,097 downwards.
GATTTGATGGAATACTTGGGTAGTGAAAAAGGAGCTCTTTTGTACCACAGAGTGTTTTGAAATGTGTCTTTACATGACTACCATATTGATTCATTAAAACATTTTTTTTATTATAGCAAGGGATGTATCAATCCATCTTTAAAAGAGGCACATTTACATATTACCAAGAGTTCTAACTCATGGACAGTGACTTCCTGACATCTGTTGAGCTTGTCTTCACTCAAGAAAGGGCATAACTAAGGTTTCAGGGCAAGCAGGCTTTGCTCTGGCAAAGAAAGGCACATCTGGGTGTCCTGGCCATGTTTATCAGTTCACTGATCTGTTCTACCTGGATAAGGAGAGGGTACAGAATTAGACTGTCTTTTATAAAAATAAACTACTCCCTGATGAATAGATTCTCCCTCCTCCTGCTGTAGATGAATGTCAGCATAGTATCTGCAGCATATCTGTGTCAGTAAGCACTTTACTGATGACATCCTATGGAGGCACTCATTGAGTCATCTCTGCACCTTTTCAAGCAGTATTTCATACACAAGCAGGCAGTGTAGTCTGTGTTACTGAGTCAGGCTTGGTAGATTATTTTCTGCAGTAAATCAATTAGACTGCACTGATCTGCAGATGAATTGTCATAGTGGGGCCTGTCTTAAGCAAACACTACAGTGAGAATCTCCTGGAGTGTGTTGTTGTCTGCACAAAAGATGTGACCTCCAGAGGAACACAACAGATCCACTGAATTTACATCTTGCTTATTTAATCTGAATTAATGTGACCAAGTATGCAGGTACACTGAATAACCACGTAATGCTCTCTTAAAAAGCTGTGTGTAGGTTTTGTCCAACTCATTCTAGTGTAGGATAGAGGAGGCACATTACTTTGGCTCTTCTTTGTGCCCTGGAAAGATGCTCTGAGAAAGCAGGTAGACAAATCAGAAGTGTGACAGAGCTTTAATCCAAATGCTGTTTGGATTTTTATGTGAAAAAAAGTTTGATTGGCTTGGGGTTTTCATTATTTGTGACAAACAAAGCTCAAATGCTGTAGTATCCTGCAATTGCTTGGCTGTCTTTATAGGGACATTTGTGAGCTTGGCACATCTTTCATTTCAAATGAAGTAGAAAATCTCCAACACTGTGTCTGGTTGGGTTTCATCACATAACTTTTGAGCAACCATAATCTACAGTGAATTTTCACTAAAATAAGGTACATGTTTCCTCAGATTTAGTGAAGACAGCAATAAAATGTGGATTAGCTGCTGAAAACTCTTATGAAAACATATTTTCAGTATGTGAAAGGGGAAGGAAATTATTTATCTGTCTTCACAATGAAATGGAGAGAAATAATTTTAAAATCAGCTCAGTCTCTTCTCACCATCTAACATCTATGATGCTCCATGCCCTTTGTACTGGTGTCAGATAGAGAAAACTCATGAATGATGCACCTTTGTAGTCATAGCTGCAAGAGCTTCAGCCCTACATGTTTTCCTATGAAGGTTAAATAAATAAAACAAGCAGTCAGTAGGTAGTTCTTGAATTCCTGCTGAAAACCAAGATTTAACATCCTTTCAGCAGTGTAAGGTTGAATTTATTGCAAAAGAACTCCATGATAAAAACTCTCAAACTTTTCTCTGAACGACAGAAAATCAACATTTTTCAGTTTCTCAACTTCTTTTAAAGTTCTTGTCCATCTTCAGGGAGCACTGGGCAAGGTTCTGCATTTCAGCTCCTTTCAGTTTTTTAAGAGATGCTTGGATTACATATTGCACCTACCAGTTGTGGTGATGGTGGCCACATGGCATTAAAATAAAGCAGCAGCTCAAATCTGGGCCATTTCCCCTCACAAATCAGGTGTCAATCTACAAACAGAAGGTGAAAAGCCCTACTGAAATTCTTTCTCCTTTTCCTGTAAGGTTTTTTGGTTTGTTGTTTGTTTTTATTTTTTTCTTTTCTTTTTTTTTTTTTGTCCTAAAATCTCACAAAGCACTTCCTGGCAATGACAATACAGTTACACCACACTTGTGTGGAATATCAGAACAATATCACCAGACTTCTGTGTAGCCTATCAACATTTCCTCAGTACCCCTTTACACTAATTATCTCTGCTAATTCACTCCAAAGCATGGAATAATTGCACATTTCCATGTGTCCTGATATTATAGGTCACTACAATGCTCTTCTTCTCCCCAGTGTGTTTATGAGCAAATTCAACTGTGGTTGAACTTATATCAAAAGGAGAATTCAACAAAGCTCCTTGGTTAAGGCCTAACTTGTTGTTTGTGAGTAATGGTTGTGAGCATCCCTGCACTGCAGCCCTGGCACCCAGAGGGCACAGAGGGAGCCTTGGCAGGGCTGGAGGGGCTCTGCTGCAGGACTGATGAATGCACAATTGATGCTCTCTGCAACAGCACCACGACCTCTTCTTTCAGTTATTAGGGTAGATGGCTTTAGGACTTTGATTGTGTTTAGGGTGAGGAAAATGGTTGTAGTTGTTATAGCATATAGGTAGAAGTTGAGGAGGGTAAGTTTAGGGTTGTAGATGATAATGATTGCTATTCAGCCTAGGTGGGAGATGGAAGAAAAAGCTAGGATTTTTTGGATTTGTGTTTGCTTGAGTCCTATTCATCCTCCCAGGGCTGCTGAGAGGGCTGAGCAGGGCTGCTTTGTGCCCTTGTGGGGAGTGCTTTCTAGCAGCTCATTTTTGAGCTTCATCTCCAGGCAGTGCATAGGCTGCCACCAAAGCCACTGGACAGTACAGCTGGCCTAGGTGGTCTGAACATCCATGAGTCAAAATATTGATTATTGCAGAACATTACATACAGGAATGAAGCTGGACAGTGGAGTCTCCACTCCACAAGTGGAGTGCCAATCCACACAGCACCAGTATGAGATTGTGGGCATTATCCTGGTTCTCTGCTCCCTTTGCTGAGTCTCTGTTGAACAGACAGATCAGTGCAAAGTCTCAGCCCCTCATATTTAAAAGCCATCAATTGACTGGCTCCTGATACCTTTGAGATCTCTTCTCCTGCTTCCAAACACCTGCATCCCAAACAGCTTCCAAGCAGCTGCATTAAAAAAAAAAAAAAAAAAAAAAAAGATACATAAGATACATTTCATTTTACTGTGGGAAATAAATCTTTTTCCCAGATGTTGTGTAAAGTAAAAAGAATATAAAATAAAGAAAAAAAGAAAATATCAATTGTTTCCAGAAATGATGGTCAGATTTAGACTTACATCAATAATTCCATCCCAAATGTAACCTACTCTGCTGGCTCAGTTCTCAGTTGAGTACACAAATGGACACACAGTAAATGGGGCTATTTCTCCTGTAGAATGAGAAGGGAAAAGTAAAATAATACTTTATTATTTCTCCTTTTATGTGCCCTAGGTTTCTTGGATAAGCTGATGGAGTGGACCATGTAGATTGCAATTTAGGGAAGAAACAGCTGCAGCTGGGTGATTTTCTGGATCCTACCTGTCAGTGGGCATATGTGCATGTTTGGGATGCGAATAGGAGATACTAATGAGTCTCAGCAGTTTGTTAATTTTCTCTTTTGTTCTTTCTGCTTGCTGTGATGAAGCAATCTGGGCTGCATCACTGAAGACAAAATTATCATGCCTTGCAAGTGAATTATAAATGTAATCTATTAATGTTTCTCAATTAACCCAAAAGACTGAACTGTGGCAATACTTTCTCTCCTGGTGACATTGATCCAAGAATACCACTACAGTCCTGACTAGCAAAAAATCTCAGTTTGGTTAGAAAATATTTAATATTTTCTCATCAATAAGATCACTCCCCTCAGATCCTCATCTCTGGGAAGTGCAGGCAGGAATCAGCAGGGCTGCCACCTCCAGGATAGCAGGGCTGCCTATCACCAGTTGCTTGGTGCCACATTGCACCTTCATGAGTCTTGCTTTGAAAATGCCAGTCTTGGCAGGGTTGCCACTCCCAGAGAAAATTCTGTTTGATATAAATATACCTGTATGAGGTAGGAACACAAAAACCCATGTGATGGGCATGTGATGAGTTCAGTGGAGTTCCAATGTCCATTTTTGGGTTGCTGTGTTAAAGCTTTGCATAATTCAGTTGGAAACAGAGGTAGTGGGTGCCTGCATATTTTGAAAGTAGGGTGCATGTGTGGTGTAGGGCCTTGGCTGAGCTTGTGTGACATGTGCAGTTTTCTTTGCTGTCACTTTGATACTCTGAGCCTTGGAAAGCTGGTGCTGAGGGAAGATGATCTATCCCAGAGTGTTTGTTCTGTCATGAACAAACTAAAAGTTACAAGATGTTATTAAAAGCTGTGCTCACTTCCAGGTTGACTTTTATGCATATGCAATATGATAGCCAAAGCCTTTAGTTCCTCCTTATTGTGCTCAAAGCACTGAGCTGTGAAATAATGCTTAGAATTAATCACAGATCCATAACATAGACCACCTAATGTGATAAAACTCCTTTAGGTATAAGGGACAATTAAACAGAATCTGAAGGCAAGCACATGATGTGTGTACTTTCTAAATTGTATATTAAATTATTGTTCATTTTTACTTTAGGACTCTTTTGATATTCACAATGTCTATAGACCTTAATGGAATAAATGTAGTGTCTGAAGGTGGAGAATATTACAGCTTATTTTGGCATAAATTCCTTGATTATTGGAACTTCCTATTAGAACTTCCTGTAAAGCTCATTTATGGAAGTAATTAGAAACAAACTCTTCAGATCCACTTTGCCAGACTAATCTCCTTTACAAATTGGCACTCCAAAGTAATTGGTGTCTCTCTGTTCTGAGAAACTTTATCACAAGTAAGGAATGCAATACTAAGTTTGAAAATTAATACACAATAATCTTCTGATAAGTGTTGGACAGCACATAATGAGCTTATGCTTTTGCAAGCAACTGAGTGAGGAGAATATTGCTGAAATGGAGGAGAGCTGGGATGGGTCTGAACCTTTTGAATTAAATTTCTTAACTTAGAGGATACACAGAGCTGTGTTATTTGGTTAGCAGCTGGACAAGGTAAAAAGTGTTGTGACCCTTTGGAAAGGTATATTCATTTTTAGGGAACTGGGTTTCAATAGAGACAATCAGGAGTAGTTATTTTAGAGACTTGAAACAATACTAGAGTGCTGTACCCTGGCTCAGACTGAGGTATGATAGAGCTGTAAGTGCAACATGAACTCTTGTCATCTGGCAGAAAATCTCCACAAAAGCAGCTAATTGGAAATGCTGGAAATGTAAATGTAGGTATTAAGTTCACAGACTTTGCCATAGAGGGGATGCTCATCAGCAATTTCTCATGTCTTACATTTTCTTAAATATCTCTCATGGTAACTAATTACCATTTGCTGCACAGCAAAAGGAAGTGATCTAATATGCTTCTTGACTGGAAGAGTTTCAAATATAACTGAATATACGTCTTGAGGAGCAGAAAAATCAGCAACCAATATTGTTGCTCTGTGCCTTTTAGAGAATTCATGAATCTGGGAGGTCTCTCCTTGTTAAAAGAGTGGGTCTGTGATTGATGTCAGCTGGTAACATCACTGCCACTTGCACTGCAACTTAAAACAGACATTGCCAGGGGCTTTTAAATGTCATTTCTGCAGAGTCAGATCATCAAGCCCAATTCCTTGAAGGACAGCAGGTTGCCCTCTTCACTCAGCTCTGGCACTCTTGCAGTGTAGCTACTGTAAATCTTTGGCACTTCAAATTTAATATTTTGGTTTTTTCAAACCAGAGTTCACTTAACAAGAGATACATATAAAATCCTGTGCAATTTGCAAAACATTTCACAGGTAAATGTGCTCCAGAACCAAAAGCAGCCTCATATAAGTGTGCTGTCTGCTGAGACACACCAAGAGGATGGCCCGAAAACCTGAATTCACTCATCAGAGATGAGTGGAAAACTGAAGTTATCAATACACCTTAAATACCAGAGTTGTTAAAAGTGCAGGAACATTCCCCACACTGCCGCAGTTCAGACCCTCAATAAAAAGCTCACTTGCTCCCAGGGCTGAAGTGAGACCTCTCTTTTCTGGCAGCCCCAGTATCAGCAGTAAACAACCTGTGTGAAAACATAATTTGTTCAGGGAGCAAACACTTTGCAGAGCCACAGAGCAAATGGGTCCTGCAAGGTCCCCTCATTACCCACCTGCTGATTTCTGGTTTATCCTGGAGGCATTTGCCTTTCTGTCCTCACTCAGCCTGGAACAAACTTTGGAGCCTGGACAGCAGCTTCCCTAGAAGAGCAGAGGGTGAGGCTGTCCCTCTCACTTTAACTGGAAAATACTCCACCAAATGAACTTAAAGGGGCACTGAGAAAGTGGATTGGCCACAGACTTTACCTGAAAATGACAACAAACATTTTCTGCAAACAGATGTTGATGCCAACCCACACAGTTTTCTTATTTCCTAACTGTAGAACTACCCACGATTTGGGTTTCGTTATTTCTAACCATCTGTAGATGCCTCTTGTTCCATAACTTTATTTTCTGCTCACAACTTACTCTTTTAATTATCTATTCACAAACTTACTCTTTTAACCATAAAGTGACCAGGAATTACTTGGAAATGCACAAATAATATCTGCTGTTTAGAAAGAAGTGTAGGAGAATTTTAACTCATTACTTCATTTCTCCATTGCCTACATGAAAGTGCTAAAGTGTAAAAATATTCTGAAGATATGTATATACAAGTTGGTTCCCCTTTGAATATTTATTTAACATTTGGCCAGATATGAAGCTTTTCCTCAAGGATTTTTCATTCCAATAAAATGACAATAATAGGATCTGAGTACTGGAAACAGTAGATCCTTCTAGCAGGCTTCCATGGGCTGCAGGGACATGTTTCTCAGTTGGTACACATGTAAATGAGGGCTCTGTGCTTCTTAAAGGTTTGTGTATTTGAACCACTGAGTACTCTACTGGAAAGAGAAATTCACAATACAGTTCTAAAGTCCTCAAGAAAATACAATTTTCCATTAAGTTTAATGGTTTTTTCCAGAAGAGCTCATTTTTAAATGGGGAGCAGGTCGAAGGAATAAATAGTGAAAGGGAACATTAAGACCTCTTTAGAAAATTAGACTTCACAGAATCAAATATACATTAGTAAAACTTTAAATTGGCTTCATTAACTTCTCTAAATTATGCATGCATTAATGGGATTCTTATTATTAATTCATGCAATTGTTTATACTAATTTTTTTGATAGGGCTTTATTTATTTTTTTATTTATTCCTGCTATTCCAGCACTGCATTGATGAGACTCATTAAATGTAATGGCATTTGGCAATTTATCACACAGATTAAAAGCCCTTTCCAGATCACCTCTACTCACCCTTTCTTTTGGACAACATTTTTGGCATATATCTGGGAAGCAATGAATTGCACAATTTTCTTTATGGAGTATTTCAAAACCTGCATGTCTGAGCAACATAGTTGAGTTTTTAAACATCATTCTTTCATTTTCTCTCATTTATTCTTATTTTAAAATAAATCTTTCAGACTTCAGTGTTAATTCTAACCACAAAAAATATGCTTAAAAATGCATAGAGTAGTATAACAGCTTGGTTAAAGTCAATAATGGGCTTTACTTGACTGTATTTTATCAACTACATTCAAAAGGTGCTGTGTAGAATAGCTTTTCAAATACTAAAAAGCTCTATTATTTAACACCATTGTAACATCAGCAATATATAGAATAATGTATTCTCAGTAATGCATAATGAGGCTGTAAATTCCTTCAAGGGTTCTGGCAACATTATGAACCACGAGAGCAAACTTGGATTTTAATTTTTTTTTGTCATCAGAGTCACAGCAATCAATTTATGCAGCTTTTGAAGCAGATTACCCCTTCAGAGCATGGTGGGACAGCAACCAAGGTGTTGCAAACCCCAGCCAGGCTGGATGGCAAGGGGGCAGTGCAGGGGATGGGAGATGTGAAAGAATCATCCAAAGTCCTGTTGCTTCTCAAGTGTAAACCACTGAGTGAAAGGGTGTCATGTGGATATTTTTTTTTTTCAAAGGCTCAGCTGTAATAGTTTCCTACTGAAAGTCAGGTTTTAATTAAAGAGTTTCCATTTCAGATGTATTCCTGTGCTCACAGGCAGCAGTCTTGAGCAGTAGGTTAATACAAGATTATGTGAGGAAGCCAGCATAAAGATACATACACCTCAGGGTGTGTTTGTCCTTCTGTTACAAGCTCATCTTAATGTTTTTCTTCTATTACTGGTGATTTGAGAATTGCTTAGGCCAGCAAAACATTCATCAATAATTGCATAAAAGTAAAATTTACAAGGTGATCTGTAGAAGGGTAGTAAAAATGATGAGGGTCACTTATGAGGAATCAAAGAGTGGCAGAGGATGATGAATTTTTTTTTTTAAGATCTAATTATTTTTCTTCCTCTGTAGCTTTTGTCCCTTCCTTTCCATCCAGCATTAGCAGGGTAGTAAAGGACATCACACCTGCACCAGCTTAGTGGCAGCCACACAATGATGACCTGAACTGCAGAGTCTGTGACTGTCCAAGGCTTTAGATTTTATTTTGGAGATGTCACATGAACAGGCTTTTCTAAAACAGCTCCTTGGATGGCAGTTTCCTTATGAACATCTTGTTTCTATGAGCTTGTTTCTTTGCTCCCTGAAACTAGCTGGGTTTGTGCTCTGACTCTGCCTGAAACAGGAGGGATTTTTCCACCAAATCCCAGCGATTTCTTTAGTTGGATCTTCCATGGCAGAAAAGCTTGGCATGTTCCTCTTTTCTTGTCCACTTGTTATGCAAATATGTGTGTTTTCTGGGACAGTCCAAGCCTGGGGAAGGAGGGAAGTTGCTTGCTGGTGTGGGGAAGGGCTAACCCATGACCTTGGCTGAAAGCTGTGTTAGCCCCTGGTTATTGTTCTCCAGGCTGGATGGGCTGAATTGCTTGTGACAGATTTGCAGTGATCTACCACAGTGAGCTTGCCCAGCTCTGAAAAGGACACAGAGATAAGGTTGGAGAAGTTAAGTTTCAAAGAACTGTTGTCTACATAATTTTCAAAGTGCTGTCCACACAATTGTAACTTGTTTGAATTTATACCAGATCAGATCTCCTTCATGGGAAATCACAAACATTGGCTGGAGGCATTTTCGACAGAGGAACTTTATAGAAGCTTTAAAAATACCTCTGATGCATTCTTCAAAATATGTACATCAACATCATCCTGCACCACTTCATATCCATCTGCCTAAAAGAGGGAACAACCTTGTCCTGTGTGCAGTGCACAAACTTCTGTGTTTATAAAACCTGTTTGGTTTGTAACATCCGGGCAGGTACTTTCTCCTAATCCCTGGGGCAGTGGAGAGGAAAGATTCAGGGGTTACTATTGTGCAGAATTATCTCAAACACAATAGATTTTCCTCATGACAAATCACACATAATCTCCATAGCAACCACACATAATTATGCACAAGATTTCAATGTAGCAACAAAAATAAGTGTGGCAAGAATTGTAAAGAATAGTTATATAGTGTGAGACAGATGTGGGAGTAGATTATATATAGAAGACTGAAACACAACTGTTCTCAGATGTAAAAAATGAACAAAAGACAGAAACATTGCCTACTTTGTATTTTGGAGTGTGTACTATCAGTGTACTATCTGGAAATTGGAGATGATGGGCTCAAATATCTCCTCATAATATAGAAGTTCCTGATAGTGCCACAACAGTTTGAGGAATGCCAGCAGCAGTATTATTCCACTTTCACAAGGTTATTATAGCTATAAAAATGATCTCTGAGTTGTGAATTGGCATGCAAGAGTTAAACGTGGTAGGGTTTGGTTGTTGGGGTTTTTTCCCAAATTTTGTTTCAATCTGTTTGTACAGATTTATTAAAAGGAGTTTAAAAATATTATGGACAGTTTTGTCATCATCCTTATTTATTTATTTATCTACATTTATATAATCTATGTCTAATCTATTAATCAATCAATCAATCAGTCAATCAATAATGAATCTATTTGTTATCTATCTGCTCTTTGGAACTCAAAGGCTGGTGATATCTACCACATGAGCAGATTTCTATGAAAGAAGGACATTCACAGCTTTTGTTTTCAAAACTGCACAGGGATTTAGGGGGAAAATAGGGAAACAACTTTTAAAATATTTTATGCCTCATGCAGTTTTTTTTATTTCTCCCAATGCTCCTGGTACCTTGTACAGAATCCTAAATTAACAGCCAACCCACCTGTGAGCACATTAACAGTGTAAATGCAACACACAGAGTATATATTCTGCTTAAATGTTCCCATGCTGATGAATCCAATGATCTCATTGTTGGAGCCTGTCCATGTCAGAAATGGGAGCATCTCAGAGGCCCTGAGTATTTTGAGTTTCAATGATATTCGAGGATACCCAGCAGCAGATTCAATAATTAAATTCACACTTCAACGGCAATAATTCTGTGTCAAGACATATCTATGATTAAATCATTCTGATGGTGATTTTCTTTTAATTATCATGGCCTGATCCAGAGCACCACATTTAACCTGGCTCTTTTGAACTCAGTCAGGTTGTCTCCAGCTGATTTTAACTAATGCCACAAAAACACTGATATAATTACATTAATTAAATGTTCAGCTAAAAATATGGGAGAAGATGTATTAAACCAATCCATAAAATTTAATTCAACTATTTGTATTCAGTTAATGTTATGTGCTTTATATGTTATTCAAAGATTTATTTTGATACAGAACAAATTTAAACCATAGCAATGGATAACTTCTTACTTTCAATATTTTATGCAACTTCATTTCAAGTCTATCTTCCTCAAATACCAGATTCCACGGATAGTAGAGATAGGTTTGGTATTGCCAGTGGTGGTTTTGGTTTTGCTAATGTGCCTTATTGAAGACTCCCAGTTTTGTTCATAGATGAGAAAAGATAGACCAAGGTCTGACCATCATTCCTAATCCATGAGGTTTTTTCCCCCTGAAGCATTCATCATTTTTAATTGGAATAGTTTCTAATGTGACGTGAAACTCCCGAGACATCTCTCTGCTCTTGTACCTTCCAGAGATATCATCTTTTCTTCTTTGGATCTCCTGGATCTTTCCTTTATTTAAAAACTAAAAGTCTTGTCTTCCAAGAGCTGATAAATATCTCCACTCTCCTTCCTGGGTGATGGTAGGCCATGGGACATAATTTTGGGCACCTCAGGAACAAATTAGGGCAAAAGTCTGTGTGTTGTGATTCCTCCTGCTCCTGAGAAACGAAAGGTTTGTGGCAGTGAAGTGTGCAGTTCAGAGTGGAATGGCCTTGGCTTGCCAATGATGAGCTCTGCTAAATCTAAGCAAGGTTCATCCCAGGAGTCTCTGGCTTTTGAGTGCACTGACTTGCACTGATGTAAATTAGTTGTTTAGAATCCTCCTTAATAGAGCATTCAAGATTATATTACCTTCTGTTTTTAATTTATGTCACTGCTATTCAATTGGTTTATTAAGGTTAGGTATTAATGAGTTTTAGATTTTTTTCCTGCATTCAATATATCTCTTTTTCTTACACTACAGTTAAAATCCTTTTCAAATGAAGCAAAAGTGACTACAAGAAAATAATTGAAAGTTTTACTAAGATTTTCTAGAAACAAGGAAGCAAGCACTGCATCCTGTTGAGGTCTATTAACGTTTCCTACCACAAGATGTTCTGTCTGCTAATATAAAACATAATAAGATGATTTGTCAGTAGATATATGCTGAACTTCTTATCCCACTCTCAGTCCATTTTATTTGCATATAAAGTGGCACATTTAAACTCAACAATAACTAGTCCTGAAGGAATGATATTTAAGGGGAGAATATAATTAATCTATTCAGGTCATAAACATTTTCTTCAGGGCAATGGGCAACCATCTAAGACAACATTTATAATCATTCATGGACATTACTAAAACACTTTAGAATGAGCTGGCAAAGCTGAGCATGGGCAAAATATTGCCATTTTCTTCCAAGGACATCTTTATATTTGTCTTATGCAGCTTTTTGAAGATTATATTAATGAAAAAATCCTTTCTATTTTTTGTATTTGGCTTTGTGTTGATGCTGCATTGTGTTCCACAGAGTGCTTAAACATGATGCAGTTATTGTGTTTCCCATCATTTTATGTCAGAACTCAAAAAAAGCATACAGGAATTTTGCTATTTTTCAAATATTATGACCACCTTAAATGGAAAATAGTTACAGAGCTTTTCATCAGGTCTGCCAAATAAGAAGGCATTTTTCAAGTACATTTCCATGCTACTTTATCTTGGGTGTCTTGGCACATATTTTTATAAATTTCAACCATTTCAGAATTCTTTGAAAGCTACCTGGATGGAAGAGGAGAAGGAGGAGAGGAGGAAATTGGACATTGTTTAAGGGAAGACTCTGGTCTGCTGAATATTGTAGCACCATTGCAGGATTCTGCTGTCCACTGAGTGTATTAACTGAAGGTGCAGGGGGGGGGTCACGTTGGTACCAAATGAAATTCAGAGGATGATGGTGAGTTAATATGCAAAAGCTGTGTGAGAAAACATGGGGGAGCCTGTCCCAGCTACCTGAGTTCACACGTGCACTCTTTGTGACATAGTAATTTTCAAAAAATGAAAGATAAAAGGAAAACAATCCTAAGCAGTCACAAAAGCCCAAAGTCAATAGCATCTGCTAAACCACTCTATTGCTGTGGCATAGGCTCAAGCCTGTCTACTCAGCTCCTTTTAATACCAATACATGTTTTTAAGGCAGCTTTAAGAAATAAATGTTTTATGTAAAAATATATATATTTGAAATTAGTTTTATTTTATTAGACGCAAATGAGCCAACAGATAATGTTCAAGCCTAGAAAGGAAGTACACTGAGACACTTCTGAGGCATTGTATTACCCTGTGATGAACTGGCTTAACCACACACAGATGTCACAGAAAAGTAACAGTCACAAGAGAGAGCCTGAAGTAATTGGTAATTACTGATCACAGTGCAATGCAAACCTTCCTTATGTTGATTAACTGTAACTAATTTATGTGAGTTTATCATCTTTATAATTGATTTTATCTATTTTGTGGATGCTGCTAAAGAAAACAACAGCCCACATTTACAAGGCAGGAACCACTCAGTTATTGTAGATGCAGCAAGTGATTCAATTTGGTCTTTAAAGTCCAGATTTGCTTTAATCTCTGCTTTAATTTGTTCCCAACAAATTCCAACTGCTCATAGAGCAGGGTCAAAGGACTGGCCACAGCAGATGATCAATTTGTCATGCTCTTATTATCACTGCACTTCAACTTGGAGGAAAGCAGAGTTTGGTTTGATCTTGATGGACAGAGGAACCAGGAGCTGCATATCTCTATCATAAGGCAGATGGGTTGGTGTCAGTGTGTGCATTTTGCTCTGGGAGAGAGGGAAAAACTGTGCAGCCATCCTGCATGATTCACAGCATTTTCCTCGAGATTGGATTTTTAATAGTCAGACATCTAATTGGCCAAGCAGACGGCTGCTCAGACAAAAATGAGAAGGCTGTAAGGGCAGAGCTATCTTTCTGAAGGCCACACAACTATTTGGGATTTAGGTCTTCTCTGAAAATGTGTTTCTAATTTTGTCATATCTGTGGGAAAAAAATTCTCAACCTAGGCGGGAAGGAGTGAAATATTTTACTTTATATACATATATATATACATAGAGAGAGAGAGAGAGAGAGAGGATGACAGGGTTCATGGTCTTAATGGCTTTTAAAAATGTAATCACATTTATCCTGTGAGCTCTTCATGTTTCCTCACTTTTGGTTATGTACTGACAGCTGTTCAGCTGCGTGCTCAGCACCTCTCCCCGAGCAGGTGAGCAGTTCTGACACTGCTGATTGCCACCCATGGAGGGACTCCCCTTGTCTCATCCTCTCTCTGCTCTGCCCTCTGTGATGGGTTTTACCTTCCTGATGAGAAATCAAGCCCTCAGAGTGAATGCAGTGGGGTGGGTTGCAGGGAGCAAATGGCAGAGCTGGCAAGGAGAGGGTAAGAGGATTTTCCATTGGCTCCATCTCTGCAAATTTCCACTGGGATAGAGAGCTGCAGCAGCAGTAAAATTCATTGCATCTGGACCAGCTCTGTGGAAGGAGGCTTTCTGTCTTCCTTTCTCAGGAGAGGCATGGCCTGGAGAAAATCAATGATGAGGCAATTGAGAGCAGTGAGCTGTTCCTACAAAGTGCAAACTTTTCAATCAACATTGTAGGCAGGTAATAAGAATCTTTTCATTTATACTGTAGAAACATGTTCAAGGCAGCAGCAGAAGTGTAATAATAGACTTTGCTTCTGGAGCTGACAGCAGGAGATTGAGGTAATCCTCAGACAAATACTGGACTCTGTGATTTCCCCTTTTATTTCATGAAAGGTCCTATTTCTTTCCTTAAATCTGAGGCCTGTTTGAGCTTCCTGAAATCTCGAGCCTTCAGTGAAAGAGCTGAATGGAGCCAGGAGTTCAGGCACCTCCAGCCTAAAGCCTAAACCTACCCCTCATCACTGACAGTGACAGAGGTTATAGAAATGGGATTTTACAGGAAAAGTCACCTCCCCTTTGCCAGCCCCAGCTCCCTCGATGGCAGCAGCACAGGCAGATCCAGTGCTGCAGTCCCATCTACCCTGTTCTGGTCCTGCTGGAAAGAGACAGCGGTGCAATGTAATGAACAGAAAATGTTAAATGCTTGGATAAAAGGTAAAATTCACCTGTATTCAGTCTACCTTTTAAACATCATAAACCCTGAGAGAAATTGAATGCTTTTTTAAGGGACTCAGGTATTTCCCAAAATTCTGCAGTAAAACTTATCTTCTGCAAGACCAGTACCACTGAAATGGGAGGACCCTGAGTTCTTCAGCTCTGTTCTCTCTTCATCACCATCTTTAATGTTTTTTTTTCTCTGGAGAAGTGGGAAGACATTATCTGGTACATAATACTTTGGGAATGTAGGAAGAATAACTGTCAGGTTATTCTGCTTAGAAATCTGGGGACAGCCCAAGATTAAAAGCCTTCCAGGAGAGGTCAGCTGTGAAGGGTGTGCTCACTTGTAATAGGGTTCTCTTGAGAAAGATAAAGTCCCTCCTGGGACCCTGATGATCTGCCTTCAGTGTTTCTTTCTGAATGCCTGCACTTTATTACCTCCTAAGGAGCTCCCAGGGCTCCCAGTGAAATTTGTTCAAGTGTTTGCAATCACACCAACCCACTCAGCCAGCCCCATGAAGTCATGCTCCAAAACTGCAGGATGTCAAGTGTCCTTGGCATTCCTTCATTGCCTCTGGAGCCCAGGATCCTCCTGCTAGCCCTGACCCCAGACCAGGCTTATTTATGACTTACAACTACAGCAATGTATGTGGTTTTTATTAAGCAAAAGCCCAGGGGACCAGTTTTTAAATGAAGCAAAAAAAAATGCCCAGGAGTCTAAGTATCAGTCATTTCTGTAACCTACCAGGCTCTCCAGCAAATCACAATGCAATTGATGCATAGCACAGTTTGTGCTACAGACTAATCATGTCAAGGTGACTGAAATGGGCTCTTCATTCATTTACAGCCTTTTCTGTGTTGTCAAGGATCTAATGCATTCATTTTAACTATAATAAGGATGAAATGCATAGTTATTTTAAATGGAAACCACTTTTATGTAATCAAAACCCTTTTGATAAAGTAAAATTTTGAAGTGTTTATGGTCCAGATGAGCTGCATGACTATTACTACTGGTCTTGCTGTTTCAACCATTTTACTGACAGTGGCTGGTTACTCTTGCAGGTATGAGGCTGCATTTTGCCTTACATCACTGGAGTTCACTCCTGGACAGTTAATGATAAAAATTTTACTGCAATAAAATTGTCACTTGTAAACTAACAGAAATATTCTAAGTAACACCCAACATCATGTGAAGGTTTGAGGTTAAGCACCCACTTATTTTAATAGCTTTGTTTCATTTAGCCCCTAGAAGCCATCATTGACACTGGACCATTGCTTTTAATTGCCTCAATTAAAGAGCACATTTCAAAGTCTGTAATAGTTTATAGGGTTCATGATTGTTAAAACATTGCTTGTACAACTGATATGAAGAATTTTGGGGTGTTTTTACACTTTTTGAATTTTCAGCCTGGCAGGTAACAATAGGTAACACTCAAGTGAGCTGTCCCACGGAAAACAGATTTCATAGTCAGTTTTCTTATGCAGGGCAGAGGCAGAGAATAGCTGGGGAGTCACTGGTATTTAATGTGAGCTGGCAGGAGCACAGCTGGCCCTGACATGTGTCACAACACATAGAGCCAGCACGTGCATGGGAGGCAGCTCTAGTGACTGGGGAGGTTCAGCACTGAAACAGCCTTTGGCCTCTTTATTCTCTCTCTGTTCTCTCTCATCTGCTCTGGGCATGAAGGTGCTTTTAGTTCCCTACAGAAAGGGCTAGGATCCTTTCATGAACATATTTTCACTCACTGCTCTGGGACATAGTGATCACCTTCAGGACAATCCTGCTTTTTTTTCCCAGCAAAATCTATTCCCATACAAACCTGTACATAAACTGCCTTCATTTAGATACACAATCTCTAATCATTTTGCTCTGTCTAAAGAAGAATAAGTTTCTTTAAATAGAAACTTGTGTTTACAATATCTTGCTTAAAAATTCCTACAAAATACACTGAGGTAATATAAACTTTTTCATTTCCATGAAATAATGCAAGTGGAAATTTCTTGATACTCAGTGTCAGGCATAAAATGCACTGAGGCTGCCAGCTGTGCACCTGCATCCACAGGGGACGCCTGTGGAATACACAGCCACTGAGATATGTCACTCCAGCTTTCTGTGGAATTATTTTCCCCTTCTTGGTACATGGAAATTCTGTTGACGTCTATAATTTTGTGAGTGTTCTCATTTCAGTCCCTGCTCTCATTACCTATCACCATTTATTTGGGTAATTTAGCAGTAATTATGCAATGAAAATGGGTGCACTAGGTTCCATGGGCTGGGACAAGGGCACATTGACTGGGGACACAATTATCCTGAACTGGTTAACAAAAACCTGCCAAACACCAGCAGCAGGTTCTTGGCAAGCAGAATGGAGTATGGAGAACCGCAAGGATGTAATTTATCTGTGGCTTGTCTTCTCCCTCAAAGGTGGGATAGCTAGCCCTTGGTAGAACCACCATGAAGGTGAGGTTTGCTCCATATTTACCCTGTTCTGGGCAGTCAGGCAACAGGAGGTGTGGTAGGAAATCCTCCAATAAATTAATCTTCACTGGCATAATGCTTCCCTGCTCTTTCATTTCTCATCCCCTTTGCAGCCTGCTTGTTTCCATGTATGCAGAAGAGAAGCATTTATGACATGAGAGTGAAATGCAAAACTCATCAAAGCTCATGCACTCCGTTGCATTGGTACCTCAGACCACTAAATATTTAACAAATAACACTGTGACACTGGTTTTTTTTTCCTTTTGGAAAATAATTATTAGAAAGTAAGTTCTGGTGAAAAGTCTCAGATATTTTGATGGACCAAGATTTATAAGGTAATTTAGAGATGTAAAGAACTGTATACATTCTAAGTGTTATTATTCATGACTAATCAACCGAACAATTAACAGAAAGAATGGCAGTCCTCTTACTTGCACTTTTGATGTTAAATGAAGGGAGACCAATAATACATAATGAATGAAGATAAAGCTAAATGAATTTCTGAATTTTGTTTGTAGATGAGTACATACATCAAACGGCCATCTGCCCACAGAGAAAGGATTAGAGGTCTGCTACCACTTGCATTCACAGCTGACAAAGGAAGGGAAATACAGTATTTCTCTTCTGTAGTCTCAGTACAAATCTGTTGTAGATATGAGTGTGATACTTCTTGTGAATCAACATTAGAAGGCCATAAAAAGTTAGAAATTGAGGATACAAAGTGCCATTTCAAGAGCCATTGGGAACCTCATGAACTTTCACAGGACAGACTCAAAGGTCTGTGATTCACTGATCAAGGTGGGTGTAATACTGACTCTGGACTTAAAAGTCAGCTTTTCTAGAGAGTTTCAGGCAAAAAAAAAACCAGAAGAGAAACAGAATAGCAACAATGAAATGAAATGAAATGAAATGAAATGAAATGAAATGAAATGAAATAAAAATACATCCATATGCTATAGATGTTGGCAACTCACATCCAAAATGATTTGGAATGGAGAAAGCCTTGCATGCACATTATCACTGAATCTTTTGGTACATCTCAGCAAAGACCATATGCTGTATCACAGCTTAGGAAAGATTTTATAGGTCAAGCTGTTAAATAGCAATTTAGTTCATAGGCTGCAATTTGGAACAGATACCTCTGCAGAGTGTTCAATGTCATTAAAAACGAAAAGCCCTTGTTTCTAGCGGATAACATGAAGGAAAACATTTAGTCTGTTCTGCAATGTTCCTTCTTCACCTCAGATAAATTTTTGGCCAGCAAGAACTAGTGTATTTGGGAAAGTGTACACTGAATGTTCCTGCAACACTGTGTACACTTGTGGTAAAACAAAAGTGAAGAAAGGCTATCCATGATGCAAAATGGGATTTTTTTATTTTAACAAGTGGCACAACCCTAGTTTTCTTCACACAGTTTTCCTTGCATGTTTTTTGTTGTATAAACAGATTTAAATGCTAAATTGCAGCTTACTATGGGTGTTGTACACTGTGTAATCCATGTCACCTGCAGCCTTCAGAATGGAGGAGGATTCAGGTCCTTTCTGAATCCTGCCAAACACTATCAGCAAGTGAAAAGTGTTTTTGTCTTCACCACTAAAGGCATTGAAACAGCAGGGTTGATGAGGGACTGGTTCTGAGCTGCTGCTGAAGGAGCAGCCTGCACACTGGGTCTGAGTGGGAAGGCGGTCAGAAATAAGGTCACTTATTTTGGGAATATTTGATATATATATTTGAGAATATAATCTCAATCTCTCTCTTCAGTGCAAGCTTGCACAGGGTTACACTTTCCTAATGTTCATTCATTAAAAAATTGGTTTTTTGTTAAGATAATAGAAGATGGCAAAAGAGTGAGTATCATTACCTGAGTAAAGAGATTCCAGGCCTGTGTGATCTATCCAACATGGTTAGCATAAGACAGATACTTAGAAAATGCCTATAAATTGAGAGTTTTCTTCTAGTATTTTCATATTTTTCATTTGAAAAAATGGTTTTGCTGCTTGCATGCTTTGTTAGAAATAAAAAGATATATAAAGGTGTGTTTTCTTCTAAAATCCCACAGTTGCATAGACAGTGCCTCCTAAGGTGTTGGTAGATGATCCCTATTTGAATGTTAAGTAACTGTTTAATTTATATTAGGGAAAATAATTCTTCTTGACTGTTTTTATTGTTATTGGCTGGGATGATATTGTAGTAAAAATTGAGAACCCTTTTCTTTTAATTCCTGAAATAATGCCCAGTACTGAGGCTGCTGATCCTTTCCCTACAACTGATTTGAGATCCTCTTCCTTAAATCTTAGGATGCTGATCAGTACTGTAAGAAACTTCCTTCCAGAATTAGTGGAAGATCATTTTTTTTCTTAAATTTAGTCATAACTCTGCCCTTTTCCTTTCAAGGGATTATATATGTTTTCTTCACTTCTGCGGGAAAAAATAATTTTTAAATAGCAACAGACTCATGAGAAACAAACTTTGTATATATTAAGAACTACTGTCTCTTAGCATGCACCTCTACATCCTTTTGTGTGTGTATATCTATATTTATATATTTATATACAGTTTGTGAGTTTGTTTCCTTCATTGCTTTTGGCCAGCTGCAATGTAAGAGTCCAGTTGTTTTAATTCCCATTTTGATTCTGAGGCTTTTTCTGTTTGATAACTGGAGATTGCACAGAGAAAAAGCATCTGACATTGTGCAAATAAAATACCTGTCCCTTTGTCAGACAGGTTTACAGCCACATAAAAACACACAAAAGGAGTGAAAACAACTGCTCAAATGTAGAGCAGACATAAATCTTGTTCCAATAAAGCTGAAAAGTATTAACTGACTCCTGGAGTAAGGGGGGAGAGGGAGAACATAATTTTTTGAGGTGTCCTGTGCTGGAGCTGAGCATTGTTCTCTTTTAATTTCCAGTAATCAGACACAGTTATGGGAAAGGCACTCGGGTTTGGCATCTTTCCCTGTGCTTAGCAGGCACTGAAGGTGACATCCAGGGGGATCCCAGCTGGGATTCTGAGTGTCTAACCACTTACACTGGCACTGGGAAGGATGTTTATATTTTTAAGCTCTAAAGCTCTACACAAATAAGCCGAAGATTTAGCGAGGACACAATAATTGCTTTTCTTTCAACAGCAGGTGACATATTTCCCACTGAGAAAAATATAAGCCTGCTGCTTTTAGTCATAACATGAGCAACAGGAGGAAAATAGATGAGAAGGTGGGAAATGTCACCAGTTGTGTCTTGGAAAACATATTTGCAGGCACAAGCGAGCCTCTAAGTGCACAAAACTAAAACATTAAATGACAGGTCTATGTTTATTGCTCATGAGCCAAAAGTCCCACAATTTTACCATTTAATAATAATAATTACTTGAAATTTTTAGGTTTCAGAGAATGGTGGGAATTTTTTTTTTGTTCCTTTTCCTTGCTGTGTGTAGCACACCTTGACTGAGCAGGGAGCATTTTTGTGTGTCTTAGGTGGTGTGAGGACAGGGAGCAGCCCCATGGGCTGGTCCAGGGAGGGAGTGGGCTCAGAAAGGGCTTTGATGCTGCTCTTCGTGTTTAGCAGTGCAGACACATCCTGCTCTATCATCCTCTCATGCTAATGAATAGCCATAACACTACACTTCTCTTACTGAATATCTGATATTTGTAGCACACTGCATCCCTTTCCCTGTCATTTGCACTCCCCAAACTTGGAGCTCATTCACAGACTCAGTTCTCCTTGCAGCCTTGTTAGACTGAGATTTTCCTCTGACTTTCCAAGGCATGGACAGCAGGGTAGCTGGGCTCCACATCTGCCTGCCTCTCTGGGAGCTGATACACAGTGATGGAACGAATTATATAAATTGGTGGTAGAAGTGGTGACATCCAGCCTAGAATTGTGCCTAGGTGTCACTGGGATTGCAGTGCTATCCACTAGAAAACTTTCCCAAGGCTTTAAGGGCATACAAATAATCATTGTGAGACAAATTAGAGCTCTCTTTAGATTGTAGGTTAGTAAATGCTTCTGAGTTTGCAGTCATGTTCAAGAATTTCCTCTTGATGGATATTAATATGTGCCTCATGTCTTTTTTCAGATAAAGCAGTTAGAGCATATTAGTGCCATAAATTCAAAATCAGATGTGGAGGAAATCCTCAGATGTCCCAGGAGAATAGTACATCTCCACATTATTCCAAATCCAAACTGCATTTATGATGTACTCTATTGGCTAAGAATTGAATGCTGCCTTTTTTAAAACAAAGGTTTTCCCCATGTAGCACTAATCATGGCTAAATGCATAACTATTGACTTGTGGAAATCAGAAAACTCTGCCATGATTAATAACTAAGTATTGGATTTGAAAGCAGAGCTTTAATCAGGAGCATTTTAGGAGACTAATAATCTAAAGGTCTTTTTCAGCAAAATTTGAAAGATAAACCAATTCAATATGACTTATCAGCTGATATATATTGGCACAGGAAATGTAATCTGCCAAAGCAGCAGAAAATCACTTGTGCCTGAGATGTCTCTGGAGCTGATTGTGTGACTCCCTCATGGAAAGGACCTCTCCAGGTTTCAAGGCTGTAAGATTAAGTCACAGGATCTGAACTAAATAAACACTTTTTGAAGTAGCTGTTTTTGTACATATGTGTGTGTGTGTGTGTGTGTGTGTGTAATGCACACGCACACCTGGCATGTTTAGGATGTCAGGTTAGGATGTAACCAGGCTCAAGGACCAGAAGGACTGAGCTTGTCTTGTTTTCACCCATGGTCCTGCCAGGGTGACTCAGAGAATGGGACTTGTTCAGTGACTCAGTTTCCCCCAGTATGGAGATCAGTCCAATAATCTCTGTGAACTTCTTAACTTTTTTTTTGGCATTGCAAAAGAGCCTGAAAATTTTGCAGTCTGAAACAGCAGACTCGTTTGCCTTGTCTTAATCCTCCTGTGCACCATATTTACTTTGTGGCTAGACAGATACTCTCATATTCAGCATGTCCTTCTGGCCCCAGGCATGTGATGCATGAATGCAAAGTAATATAAGGGGGAATTCTGCTATCCACACAAGTGATTGAGTCTTTCAAATATGTACAGAGGGAATTTTTCTTCACCTTATTCAGTATGAATGCAAGGAAAGGAATTTATAAGCTTGGCTTCCTTGCCCTCCTCCTCTCAGGAAAGGAGAAGCAAAGTAGCAGGATACACAGGGAGGAATGGGGAGACAGTTCTTAAAATTTACCAAAAAGTCAAGAGGCATTTCAGAAATCTCCAAGGAAGCAGAATGAGCACATTCCCATTAAAATCTCATCAGGTGCCTATCTATGTCTTTAACTGTTTAAATGCTCCATCTAAAACTGTGTTGTTTTTATTCCTTTGTGATTTGTGCTTCTCCTTTCAACAACTGGAGTGATACAGGCAGAAGTGGCTGGACTGAAAG